>NW_011494665.1:3189610-3198808 GCF_000754665.1 Bison bison bison
CTTGCCATCTCTTCTTAATATCTTCTGCTTCTGTTAGGTCCATACCATTTCTGTCCTTTATCGAGCCCATCTTTGCATGAAATGTTCCTTTGGTATCTCTGATTTTCTTGAAGAGATCTCTAGTCTTTCCCATTCTGTTGTTTTCCTCTATTTCTTTGCATTGATCGCTGAAGAAAGCTTTCTTATCCCTTCTTGCTATTCTTTGGAACTCTGCATTCAGATGTTTTTATCTTTCCTTTTCTCCTTTGCTTTTTGCTTCTCTTCTTTTCAGAGCTATTTGTAAGGCCTCCCCAGACAGCCATTTTGCTTTTTTGCATTTCTTTTCCATGGAGATGGTCTTGATCCCTGTCTCCTGTACAGTGTCACGAATCTCATTCCAGAGTTCATCAGCCACTCTATCTATCAGATCTAGGCCCTTAAATCTATTTCTCACTTCCACTGTATAATCATAAGGGATTTGATTTAGGTCATACCTGAATGGTCTAGTGGTTTTCCCTACTTTCTTAAATTTAAGTCTGAATTTGGCAATAAGGAGTTCATGGTCTGAGCCACAGTCAGCTCCTGGTCTTGTTTTTGCTGACTGGATAGAGCTTCTCCATCTTTGGCTGCAAAGAATATAATCAATCTGATTTTGGTGTTGACCATCTGGTGATGTCCATGTATAGAGTCTTCTCTTGTGTTGTTGGAAGAGGGTGTCTGTTATGACCAGTGCATTTTCTTGGCAAAACTCTATTAGTCTTTGCCCTGCTTCATTCCGTATTCCAAGGCCAAATTTGCCTGTTACTCCAGGTGTTTCTTGACACTTTTGCATTCCAGTCCCTTATAATGAAAAGGACATCTTTTTTGGGTGTTAGTTCTAAAAGGTCTTGTAGGTCTTCATAGAACCGTTCAACTTCAGCTTCTTCAGCATTACTGGTTGGGGCATAGACTTGGATTACTGTGATATTGAATGGTTTGCCTTGGAAACGAACAGAGACCATTCTGTTGTTTTTGAGATTGCATCCAAGTACTGCATTTCATACTCTTTTGTTGACCATAATGGCTACTCCATTTCTTCTGAGGGATTCCTGCCCACAGTAGTAGATTTAATGGTCATCTGAGTTAAATTCACCCATCCCAGTCCATTTCAGTTCGCTGATTCCTAGAATGTCGACATTCACTCTTGCCATCTCTTGTTTGACCACTTCCAATTTGCCTTGATTCATGGACCTGACATTCCAGGTTCCTATGCAATATTGTTCTTTACAGCATCGGACCTTGCCTCTGTCACCAGTCACATCAACAGCTGGGTATTCTTTCTGCTTTGGCTCCATCCCTTCATTCTTTCTGGAGTTACTTCTCCACTGATCTCCAGTAGCATATTGGGCACCTACTGACCTGGGGAGTTTTTCTTTCAGTATCCTATCATTTTGCCTTTTCATACTGTTCATGGGGTTCTCAAGGCAAAAACACTGAAGTGGCTTGCCATTCCCTTTTCCAGTGGACCACATTCTGTCAGATCTCTCCACCATGACCTGCCCATCTTGGGTTGCCCCACAGGCATGGCTTAGTTTCATTGAGTTAGACAAGGCTGTGGTCCTAATGTGATTAGATTGACTAGTTTTCTGTGAGTATGGTTTCAGTGTGTTTGCCCTCTGATGCCCTCTTGCAACACCTACTGTCTTACTTGGGTTTCTCTTACCTTGGGTGCGGGGTATCTCTTCACGGCTGCTCCAGCAAAGTGCAGCCATTGCTCCTTTCCTTGGACGAGGGGTATCTCCTCATCTGTTAATAGTAGGGTACTGAGAGCATAAGTGTTGTAGAATTGTCTCTTTTTTTGTGTTGTGGCAACAGAAAAATCTGCTGTATATTATTTTTGGTAAGTAGTAAATAGTAGTTTATTTCTTGTTTAGTGTGAAATGGCTTTTCCCCGGGTCAAGCCAGCACCTGATGAAACTTCCTTCAGTGAGGCCTTGCTGAAGAGGAATCAGGACCTTGCTCCTAATTCTGCTGAACAGGTATATTCTGTTGGTTTTCTTCCTGAGATTTCATGAAGGAAGCTAGAGAAGTATATAGCTATTTGGTGAGGCTACTGTTATCAGAGCCTGAACTCCATGGATTTAATTATTCTTATTTTTCATTGTGGGTAAAGGGAGAGCATCAGGTGAATGTATAAACAGATTACATGTACATTCATATTATTATTGGGGAATCTATCTTTGGGATCAAAAAGTTTTCTCTTCTGGCATATTCAAGGCTGGGAGGGTCAGGGTGCTCTCAGAATCCGGTGTAGGTGTTGATTCATCTCCTATTGAAGGAATTGGGGGAAATAGTCAAACTTGATGAAAAGTTGCTTGGTATTTCACCTGAGGGTATTTTTGTTTCCTGCTGTCTTTCAGGCCTCTATCCTTTCCCTGGTTACAAAAATAAACAATGTGATTGACAATTTGATTGTGGCTCCAGGGACATTTGAAGTGGTGAGTTTTTGAAGATTTAGTCCTAGGAAAGGGAAGCCATGGTGTGGGAAAGTTTCCTTGGTTCCCGTTGCTTGATTCTTCAGATGCTTATTGAAAGCCACTCTTGGAATGGGAAAGTACAGTGGAATTCCTTTGTAGTGCTGGTCTTGGGGACCAGACTATCAGCTGGCCGTAATGAATCAGGCTTTTCATTGCTCATGTTGGCATATGATTTGAACTCTGCTACTTCCAAATCTGGGTAATAAGCTTCTCACTTCTAAGTTTTGTTTTTTCTTTCTTAAATCCCTTTTCCAACAGCAAATTGAAGAAGTTCGACAAGTTGGATCGTATAAAAAGGGAACGATGACTACAGGACACAACGTGGCTGACCTGGTGGTGATCCTAAAGATTTTGCCAACATGTGAGTGTGCCTCTCTCTGGCCGCAGCAGCAGAACATAGCAGTTGGATTCGAGGCATCTAAATGTGTGCTGTATGTGAAAGAATCTATGACCAGTTACTGCAGGACAGACTTTGCTCCCCAGGGGACATTCGGGAGTGTCTGGAGATATTTGAGGCTAACGTCTTCAGGTAGAGGCCAAGGTTGCTGCTAAGCGTCCTGCAGTGGACAAGACAGACCCTACCTCCCAACCCCAAACAAAGAATTATCCAGGCCAAAATGGCATTAGTCCTACTGATAAAAATCCCTACTGTGGAAAAAAAAGTGTGTGTAAAGGAGGGGGTGTCGCCAAGCCTTCAGTTTCTCTGTTTTTACAAACTTCCCCTTGCAAAAGTGTGTATTCAGTTGCTTGTTGTTGCTCCGCAGGAATCAGAGTGCAAAGTAGCTTTGAGACATATAGAAAGTCGACTAAAATAATTATAATCTTCGTTATCTCTCTCTCTCAATCTAGTGGAAGCTGTTGCTGCACTAGGAAACAAGGTCGTGGAGAGCCTAAGAGCACAGGATCCTTCTGAAGGTTTGAGTTTGTTGCTGAACATGTAATACAGTGGTCACAGAAGTCAGGTTTATAATTATAAGTACATTTTAACAAAGTCAGGTCAGGCTAGAAGGAAGAGTGAGTGCAGAGTTTTATGTTGGGGAAGTTTCTAGTGGAGATCACCAGTGTTCAAAATCTAATTGATTTCCCTTACTTTTATTTTTATTTATTTATTTAAATTTTATTTTTAAACTTTACATAATTGTATTAGTTTTGCCAAATATCAAAATGAATCCACCACAGGTATACATGTGCTCCCCACCCTGAACCCTCCTCCCTCCTCCCTCCCCATACCATCCCTCTGGGTCGTCCCAGTGCACCAGCCCCAAGCATCCAGTATCGTGCATCAAACCTGGACTGGCATCTCCTTTCATACATGATATTTTACACATTTCTCCAAAGAAGACATACAGATGGCTAACAAACACATGAAAAGATGCTCAGCATCACTCATTATCAGAGAAATGCAAATCAAAACCACTATGAGGTACCATTTCACACCAGTCAGAATGGCTGCGATCCAAAAGTCTACAAGTAATAAATGCTGGAGAGGGTGTGGAGAAAAGGGAACCCTCTTACACTGTTGGTGGGAATGCAAACTAGTACGGCCACTATGGAGAACAGTGTGGAGATTCCTTAAAAAACTGGAAATAGAACTGCCTTATGATCCAGCAAGCCCACTGCTGGGCATACACACTGAGGAAACCAGAAGGGAAAGAGACACGTGTATCCCAGTGTTCATCGCAGCACTGTTTATAATAGCCAGGACATGGAAGCAACCTAGATGCCCATCAGCAGATGAATGGATAAGAAAGCTGTGGTACATATACACAATGGAGTATTACTCAGCCATTAAAAAGAATACATTTCCCTTACTTTTAAAATTCTGTGTTCTCAATTCTGACTCTGGACTGTTGCTGTTTTTAAAAACTTGGGACTTCCCTAGTGATCCAGTTGTTAAGATTTTACACTACCAATGCAGGGGGCATGGGTTCGATCCCTGGTTGGGGAACTAAGATCTCGTAGCCAAGCAAATAACAAATAATAACAGATAGATAGATCTGTTAGGTAAATCAATAGATAAATAAAATATCTATTCCCCTATCCTCATCCTGGATTTACCTTTGGTCATCTAATGGAAATGTGAGTGCAACTTCTGATTTTTCTTCTTTCAGTTTTGACCATGCTAACCAATGAAACTGGCTTTGAAATCAGCTCTTCTGATGCTACAGTGAAGATTCTCATTACAACAGTGCCACCAAATCTGCGAAAACTGGACCCAGAACTCCACTGTTAGTCCTTTTATTCCATTGCTGTGAAATTCGGGGGAAATTTAAAACGTGGTATAAAGTGCTATTGAATTTACTTCATTTGTTGCTGTTCCACATGAGACCTTTTGGGGACCCAAGTTTACCCCCAAACTTTGCTATCTTCCTTTGTAATTTGGAAGCAGTTTTATCAGCTTGCTAATGAAATTGTCAGAAACAGCCAGGCCAAGAAAGCAGTTTGAGGACTTAAGAAAAAGGACCTTTTGGAGAAAACTGGGGCTCTTTCATGCTTCCACATCTGGTTTAGGGGAGGAACAGTGGTTTGGGGATTTGCTGATCTGGGGACATTGGGATTAGTTCAAGGAATTACTAAGTTATCCTGTCCTCCTCCTGAGTTCTTGGAGTGTGGCAGTGGAATTGAATTGCTTGCTCAGTAATCGGAACGTTTCATCTTGGTGGATGTCATGCTTGTCTTCCAGTGGATATCAAGGTGTTACAGAGTGCCTTAGCAGCCATCCGACATGCCCGCTGGTTTGAGGAAAATGCTTCTCAGTCCACGTGAGTCCCTCCCTATTTGAGTGATCCTAATTATATCCTAATCCTTCTAACTACATTGAACCCAGTCTTATTCTGACAACTGTTTTTGACTGATTGTCTGGATTTTGATTTTTTTTTTACCTGAAGTAATTGGTAGCTCAACTGGTAAAGAATCTGCCTGCAATGCAGGAGACCCCAGTTCAATTCCTGGGTCACAAAGATCCCCTGGAGAAGGGAATGGCTACCCACTCCAGTATTTTAGCCTGGAGAATTCCATGGACTGTATGGTCCATGGTGTTGCAAAGAGTCAGACATGAATGAGTGACTTTCACTTCACTTCAAGCAACTTAGGTTGAGGGAAAGAAGGGAACAATTCTGGTAATAGCTTCAGCTCTGTGCCTTAGGTATGGAAGTAAAATCTCCTTGTTTTAATTTTTAAAGGTTATAGGATGCCCATCTTGTACAGTATATCCTTGTAACATTTATACGTAGTAGTTTGTGCCTCTTAATCCCATGGCCCCTGTTGTGCCCCTTCCCCTTCTCTCTCCCCGTTCGTAACCACTAGCTTGTTCTCTGTATCTGTGGGTCTGTTTCTGTTTCCTTTTTGTTATATTCAGTGATTTGTTTCATCATCTGTTACGGCTTTTAATTCCTGGTGTCTCTTATCTTCAGAGTTAAAGTTCTCATCAGACTGCTGAAGGACCTGAGGATTCGTTTTCCTGGCTTTGAGCCCCTCACTCCTTGGATACTTGACCTACTTGTAAGTAATGAAGGGCAACTGGAATTCCTGATCCACCCTATGAATCAGTAGGTAGTCTGAAACCTATCATAAAATGAAACTTAGTACAGATTAAAAGAAATCTTGGAGGAATGGAGGAACCAAAAAAAAAAAGGAAATCTCATTAGCGGACAAGGACAAGTAATCCAATAAAGATTCAATGTTTATTATTTCTTGGGCTTTTGGAGTATTCAATTACATGGGTAGTTATTACTGCTCCTTTATCTTTTTCATTACTGTTATTAATGTAAAGGAGAGAAATTATTGAATGAGCAGTCATTTCAAAACTGCTTCTTGAACATGAAAGTTTTCTTCATGATGGTTTAAAGTTTTAATTTGTTTGAAGATAGAACTGCCGCTTTATGGCACACTTAGCAGATTTTCTTACAGGGACACTATGCCGTGATGAACAACCCCACCAGACAGCCTTTGGCCCTGAACGTGGCATACAGGTATAGCATGCTGCTCTGGGCTTGGGGTTTGACTGTAAGTTGTCTTGTGTGTTCTTCTAATACCTCTCCATGTTTCAGACGATGCTTGCAGATTCTGGCTGCAGGACTGTTCCTGCCAGGGTCGGTGGGTATCACAGACCCCTGTGAGAGTGGCAACTTCAGAGTACACACAGTCATGACTCTGGAACAGCAGGTATTGGTGCAGCTCTGAAATGGTCCGTTGTGCCCCCCTCTTGAATATCCCGTGTCAGAAAGCAAAGGAAATGTGATCTTAGTGGTCAGAGATTTGGGGGTTCTCACAAATTTTGGTTTTGAAATTAAAAGTTTTCTTCATCTGTCATGAAAATGAGAAGGTATTTTGATTCTCCTTGCTAATTTACTCTTACTTTGCTCTCCCTCAGGATATGGTCTGCTACACAGCTCAGACTCTGGTCCGAATCCTCTCACATGGTGGCTTTAGGAAGATCCTTGGCCAGGAGGGTGATGCCAGCTGTGAGTGGCCACTGTGGGACAGGGTCCATTATGATGCTCTGATCCACAGAGTAACTCCACTCAGTGGTCTCCATGTTTCCTCTGTGTAGGTCATGACTTGCATGTGGGCTGCTTGTCAAGTCACCTTTTTTCTCTTCTAGATCTTGCTTCTGAAATATCTACCTGGGATGGAGTGATAGTGACACCTTCAGAAAAGGCTTATGAGAAGCCACCAGAGAAGAAGGAAGGAGAGGAAGAGGAGGAGAATACAGAAGAGCCACCTCAAGGAGAGGAAGAGGAAAGCATGGAAACTCAGGAGTGACCTCCGTATCTCTTCACCGCCCCCTTTCTTACCCAAGGGGAAGGCTGGAGTCTAAGCTGACTGCTACTGGGCTTTATGTGGTGGCATTTCTGAGGGAGTAAGGGAGACAGGAAGGAAGATTTAAAGAAAGACTCTGTAGAAGGAAGTGTCATTCCACTGGGTTCTGAAACTGTCTTAGTAATCAGAAGTCTCCCGTTTATGACCTGTGCCATCCATCTACAGTGAAGCAAGATACCAACTTTTCTTCCTAATATTCTAGAATCCCCAGCTCCTGAAACCTCTCTCAGCCAGTACTTTGTTGTTGAAATGTTGTGAACTGTGTTTGGATTTTTTTTTTTTTCTAAGAAAAAAGATTAAAGTACTTCCTAGTAGGGCTCTTGGTACTGTTTTTCCTTGGCATCTGGCAATCGTTTTGCTTCCATTTACTTTCTGTACTCTTCACTGAAAATGATGCTTGAGTTTTTTCATTGTGAATGCTAGATCTCAATTTGAAGCTATATTTGAATTAATGTAGAAGACTCTTGGAACACTTCCATATACCAGAGTAAACTGGAATACCATTTATGCATTTATTGAATGAAATATTTCTAGTAACACTGCTACAGTAGTCAAGCCAGTGCAGTCAACAAAAGGGGGTAGATTGGTTATTCACCTTGACTTTGCCTGTCCTTTCCTCTCAATCCTTAGCATAAACAAAGGAAAACTGGAAGTCACAGAGGACATTCTGCCCAGGTCCAACGACCTGGCATGTAACAGGAAGCCCCTCCCTTGTTAATGAGGCTCAGAGATGGTACAGGAAGTGGGCCTTGACACAGCTTAGAAAAAAAATGCAGAAGCCTCAACTCATTCCTGGAAGTAAGAGCCATAATAAATCCTTTGGGATCCTGAGTCCTGCTGTACACAGGTTTCTTTGGGCCCCACATAAATGGGTAAGACTCTGAAGTGTTTCAAACAAACCACAGGGCTCCCTTTTTGATGTCCCAACACCTACAGGGAGTCCTAGAGGAGACAGGCAGCTGGGGAATAGTAGTCGTGCTACACTGCGGCCATGGGCCGTCTTCTGGCCTGTTACTTGCTTGGGGAACCAGAGGGGTATACTCCTGAATCCAACATTGCTCTCCTTCGGGCTGTTTCCTTGGCCACGCTGTGGTTTAGCCTTCTCAGCCGTTCCTGCAAAACAAGATTTGGAATCAGAAAACTGCCCTGTCAAAGGATTTAGAGCTTGCTGTCAACTAGGTGCTGGAAAATATCTTAGGCTTGCTTCATTCATCTCAAGGTTAAGAACAGTAAGTTTTAGTTGACAACTCCCTTTCCCCAAAGACTAAAAATGACGGTGACTTTCATTGTGTTGGGGACTTTATGACACCTTTTGAAAACTGGAAAGTACCTTGAATTACTGTTGGTAGGAAACTCCTTTACCTGGGCATTCTGTAGGATGTTATTGACCAAGACGACTCGTCGTCGCGCATTAAGGAGCTTCTTCACATAGGGGTCGAGATCCAGGGCCACTTTCTGATCCTCATTGATACGGCACAGTTCTGGGAGACGGAAGGAAGAGGCAACTAAACACCTAATGGCCTTGTTCTTGGAACGAGTAAGCTAGTAAATGTTATGGAAAACACTCTTTACCACATGGATACTGTCACTAGAAACTTAGGAGTCAGTCAGCAGCCCTAGAAGCAAGTGAGAGAAACCCAGCCCAAGACGTTAGCAAAACAAGGTACTGAAGTCAGCTGTAGGATCCTGGGTATACAGGGATGCTTACTCACCGGTGGCTAGGTTGTCAATTTGTTCCCGGAGCTCTACTTGGCTCTCTCTGCAAAGAGGTACGAGGCCTACACGGTCAGACAGTTAATGGGATAAAAAACCTCCCCTATGTTTCCCAAGTGCTTAGAGAAGCCAGCTTCTGCCTCCACCTGCACGCCCTCCCGCCAGTCGG
>NW_011494665.1:3198908-3203317 GCF_000754665.1 Bison bison bison
CCCCCCCCCCCCGCCAGTCGGCCCCGCCTCCAATCTGTTTCCCCGCTTCTAGTCCCACCAGAACGCCAGCGAACTCATCTTGTCTCCGCCCTTTCTTGGTCCCGCCCCTAAAAAGCCAAATCAAGGCGAGGCCCCGCCCGTTGCTGCCCTCCAGGGCACCTGACGGCATGGACGTGAGAGTCAAGCTGCTGCACAGCCGGTCTCAGGAACTCGAGGAGTCCCTCGGCGAAGAGGTCGCGGCCTGCGGGCCCCGCCACGGGCGTCCCTGCACCGGACACAGCGGCGGAACCAGCCCCCGCCATCACGAACTGCCCTTACGCCCGGAACACGCCGCGAAGGCCGCCGGGAACTTAAGCCGCGCCAAAGCGCCGCCAGGGGGCGCCCGGGGAGTGCCGGCTCCGACCCTGCGAGTGGTTTCTGGGAAATGCAGTCTCCGGAGCCAGAGGGGCGGGGCGGGCCGGAGAGAAGAGAAGGGACAGAACCTAGAACTACTGGGAGTTGTAGTTCTTTGTAGGCTTTGACGTGACTGGTGGAGAAAGTTTCCAGACTTCTAGAGCTGAAAGTGAAAGTGAAGTCGCGCAGTCGTGTCCGACTCTTTGCGACCCAGTGGACTGTAGCCTACCAGGCTCTTCAGTCCATGGGATTTTCCAGGCAAGAATACTGGAGTGAGTTGCCATTTCCTTCTCCAGGAGATCTTCCCGACTCAGGAATTGAACCTGGGTTTCACCCATTGTAGGCAGACGTCTGAGCCACCAGGGAAGTCCAAAGGAACCGTTTTTGGGGTGGGTACTTTTTGTTTTCTCCAAAGTTGAAAAATAATTGCTTACATACCCTATTGTTCATAGCTTTCCCATGTTAATTTTGTGGGAAATCCAAGTGATAGTATATTTCTAAATTTAAGTGTATTTTTAATGGCACTAAAACATATACAAAACTGAATCTGAATATTATTCACCCTTAAGAAGGAATGAAATTCTGGTGTGTGCTATGATATGGGTTAAATGTGAAGACATTGTGCTAAGTGAGATAAGCCAGACATAGAAGGTCAAATATTTAATAGTCCTGCTTATATGAAGTACCTACAGCAGTCAGATTCATGGAGCTAAAATGTGGTTCTATCAGAACAGTGTTGTCAGGGGCTGAGGGGAGTGGGGATTTGTTGCTCCACAGATACAGTTTCAGTATTTGTTGTTCAGTCGCTCAGTCATGTCCGACTCTTTATGACCCCATGGACTGCAGCATGCCAGGCTTCCCTGTCCATCACCATCTCCCGGAGCTTGCTCATACTCATGACCATTGAGTCAGTGATGCCATCCAACCATCTCATCATCTGTTGTCCCCTTCTCCTCCTGCTTCAATCTTTCCCAGCATCTGCTAAGTCACTTCAGTCGTGTCCGACTCTGTGTGACCCCATAGACGGCAGCCCACCAGGCTCTGCCATCCCTGGGATTCTCCAGGCAATAACACTGGAGTGGGTTGCCATTTCCTTCTCCAATGCATGAAAGAGAAAAGTGAAAGGGAAGTATCTCAGTCGTGTCTGACTCTTCGCGACCCCATGGACTGAAGCCTACCAGGCTCCTCCGTCCATGGGATTTTCCAGGCAAGAGTACTGGAGTGGGTTGCCATCGCCTTCTCCTTCCCAGCATCAGGGTCTTTCTAATGAGTCAACTCTTTGCATCAGGTGGCCAAAGCATTGGAGCTTCAGCGTTAGTCCTTCCAATGAATGTTCGGGATTGATTTCCTTTAAGATTGACTGGTTTGATCTCCTTGCAGTCCAAGGGACTCGCAAGAGTCTTCTCCAACACCACAGTTCAAAAGCACATCAATTCTTTGGAGCCCAGCCTTCTTTATGGTCCAACTCTCACATCCATCCATGACTATTGGAAAAACCATAGCTTTGACTAGACAGACCTTTGTTGGCAAAGTAATGTCTCTGCTTTTTAATATGCTGCCTAGGTTTGTCATAGCTTTTAGTTGTAAAGATGAGTAGTGGTGATAGTTTCACAATAATGTGAGTTTACTCAGTGTCACTGAACCTTACACTTAAAAATGATTAAAGTGCTAATTTTTATGTAATACATATTTTGCCACAGGGAAAAAATTTTAACCTGCATGTTTCCATATTTTTATTTTTTTCTACCCTCAAAAAGTTTCCTTACTTTTGTTTTATATGGCTTTCCAGAGAGTTTACATCTCTTGTTGAACTCTCAACAAGAGGCACAGCCCTCTCTCTCTAAAATCCTAATGTGTTCCAGTGGCTCACAAAAAAATGGGCATCAAAATATTCATTCTTGAGATTTGATGAAATACAGTTCCTATTTTAAGGCAAGAAAACTGCTTGGGAATTCCCCAGTGGTACAGTGGTTAGGATTGTGTGCTTTCACTGCCAAGGACCTGGGTTTAATCCCTGGCCTAGGAACTAAGATCCTGAAAGTCTTTTTTTGTCCACATCTCATGGCGTGCCAGATTTTAGTTCCCTGTTATTGTTGTTACTCAATTGTGTCTGACTCTTTGTGACCCCGTGGTCTAAAGCACAGGCTCCTCTGTCCTTCACGATTTCCTGGAATTTGCTCAAATTCATGTCCATTGAGTTGGTGATGCTATTTAACCATCTCATCTTCTGCCGCCCCCTTCTCCTTTTGTCTTCAGTCTTTTTCAGCATCAGGATCTTGTCCAATGAGTTAGCTCTTGGCATCAGGCGGCCAAAGTATTGGAGCTTCGACTTTAGCATCAGTCCTTCCAATGAATATTCAAGGTTGATTTCCTTGAATCTGGTTTGATCTCTTTGCAGTCCAAAGGACTCTCAAGTCTTTTCCAGTACTACAATTCAAAAACATCTTTTCTTCAGCACTCAACCTTCCTTATGGTCCAACTCTTAGTCATGTGTTTCCCAGGTGGTGCTTGTGGTAAAGAATCTGCCTGCCAATACAGGAGATGTGGGAGCCATGGGTTTGCTCCCTGGGTCAGGAAGATCCATGGAGGAGGGAATGGCTACCCATTCCAGTATTCTTGCCTGGAGAATTCCATGGACATGGACAGAGGAGCCTGGCAGGCTACAGTCCATGTGGTTCTAAAGAGTCAGACATGACTGAGCAACTAACACTTTCACTTTAGTTCTCTGACCAGGGATCAAACCAGTACCTTCTGCAGTGGAAGCACAAAGTCTTAACTGCTGGACGCCAGGGAAGTCCGGTGGCCTCTTCTCTTCCCTCTTGTGTTCAGTCTGTGTCTGCATTATGAGTTAACCAGATCTTTACCATGTCAGAAATAGCTGCTCAACCATACATTTTTTGTCTTCTGACACCAGCCTTGTAATTCCTTAGAAGATTACATTTCTTTCTCAGTCCTGTAAGGCATTAGAATGACTCACCACTCACCTTATGCATGCAGATATCTTTGGCAAACTTTATGTGCAATACCAATATATTATTCCCTTAAAGCTAGCGATTGCAGTAGGACAGACTAAGTCAGATGACCTGCAGAGATGCCTAATGAAACTTCTTAGCTTAAATGCTTACTTATGACCTAATTAATATTACTAGCTATCTTACTTGTATTCTGCCTATTTTACAAGATTACTGTTTATTCCATTACCAAATGTGTGACTAAGCTGCCAATGAAAATAGTGACAACTAGGCAACTTGAAACAATTGACCAAATATATACTTCTATAAGATAAAAAAATTGTAAAAAAAAAATCAAAAATAGTATAGCATAACTCTATATATGAAAGAAACAAGAGGGAAACATTATCTAGGCCATAACAGACTAGTAAGACAGATGGTCCAGAGGCTTTTGGATACTGTTAACAGGGGCCTAGTCCAGTAACAGCACCTTGACTGGCCCATCAGTGAATTCCTTGCCTGACTTGGGAATGAACAGCCTTCTTTATGGTCCAACTCTCACATCCATACATGACTACTGAAAAAACCATAACTATACGCACCTTCGTCAGAGAAGGCAATGGCAACCCACTCCAGTACTCTTGCCTGGAAAATACCATGGACGGAGGAGCCTGGTAGGCTGTAGTCCATGGGGTCACGAAGAGTTGGACACTTACTGAGCGACTTCACTTTTACTTTCATGCATTGGAGAAGGAAATGGCAATCCACTCCAGTGCTCTTGCTTGGAGAATCCCAGGGATGGCGGAGCCTGGTGGGCTGCCGTCTGTGGGGTCGCACAGAGTCGGACACGACTGAAGTGACTTAGCATCAGCAGCAGCAGCATATGCACCTTTGTAGAGGACTGGAAAATAAAGGATGTTGCCCACTACCCAGTTCTATAAGAATAAGTCATTAGCCACTGCTGTCAGAGACCTACAGTACATCCAGAAAGGAATTCAGGATAAGGATGAGGTATTTTGTGCTCTGGGAAAACTGGGAGAACCGGCCCTTAGTTCCAAATTTTCA
>NW_011494665.1:3203417-3212774 GCF_000754665.1 Bison bison bison
ATTTTCAGGAGAAAATTTTATGAACTCAGTTTCTTGCATCTTCCCCTAGTTAGACAAGTACTAAAATTGTACCCCTTGGTCAAAAATCACATAAGTTCTAGCCTTCCCCCTTAGCTCTTTGGAACAGTCCTCAGAGCTTTCTGAAAGACTGTCTCCACCTTACAATTCCTAGATGGGTTCGAATAAAATTTTCCAGTTCTTTCTTAGATTGACTGTTGATTAATTTGTTTTTATTGACAACTTCATCCTCAGGAATTGCTATTGCTAAGTCGCTTCAGTCGTGTCTGACTCTGTGTGATCCCATAGATGGCAGCCCACCAAGCTCCCCTGTCCCTGGGATTCCCCAGGCATGAACACTGGAGTGGGTTGCCATTTCCTTCTCCACATCCTCAGGAATAAAGGTGTTTAAATCATTGTGGGAGAGTGGTGGTCAGCAGCTGCAAACCTGAGACCCAAACCATGGCAACTTTTAAAACCTAGCACAGTTTTTGCTGTTCTTTGTGTTCGTTTCTCTGTATTGTTCCCTCTAGTGATTAAAGGTGAAGCTCTCAGGAGAGGCTGGGGTCTTATTTTGGGAGTAAGCAGCAAAGCAGTGGGTAGCTAGGGCAACAACAGCCGGCTTTCAGTAAAGGAAGCCCAGGGGATAAAGCAGCGTGAGTGTTGAAGAGGAAAGGAAAAAAAGTCAAGTCCTTGGGTCCGGTGCTAGGGACAGAGAACAGGGGCTGGCCTTGGCTGGAAAAGAGGTGGATGGCCCATGTCTAGACAGGAAGCCCCCAAGTTAGGCCACGGTCCTTTCAAAGACACGTCTTCAAAGTAATGTCTCCAGATTGAGAAGACAGAACAAAAAACTCTGGGACACTAGGTAAATTAGAATTTCAGATAAACAACAAATAAATTTTGTAATATAACTATCTTATCTAGTAATTCTACTTCAAAGGCTGGTTCTCTGAGGAAAGTCACTCTGTTTTATTTTCATGCTTTCTTTTTCACTCCTTATCACCTTGAGTTAGCAATTTTTTTTTTTTTTTGAGTTAGCTGTTATATCTCATGAGGACATTGTAATCAACCTCCTGACTGATCTTCTTGCTTCTAGTCTCTCTACCTTCCAGGTCAGCCTGCACTCTAAAATATCAGTCAGATTACATAATAAGCCTGCTCAGGGAAAATCAGTGCTGAAAGGGACTTTAGAATCCATGTTTTCTTAATTCCTTGGACAGCTCTGTGAAGGAGACTGGGCAAGAGTCTTCCAGAAACCCTGACGTTTGATAACAGGTTGAAAGCTGGTGCTGGTTCAATTATTCATCTTCTAAACACTTATCAAATTCCAGGGATAGTGGCACTCAGTTCTCCCCTCAAACCGCACTTCTCCCTGCCTGCGCCCTCGTCACAGTGGTGATCTCCTAGTCCTTGGCTTTCCCCCAGAGGCTGAAGGAAACGCAAGTCATAAAAATGCCCCGTTTCTTCTGTTCCTGAGCTCCTAGCCCCTTGTTGCTCAGTCGCTCAGTCGTGTCTGACTCCTTGTGACCCCACGGACTGCAGCACACCAGGCTTCCTGTCCTTCACCATCTCCTGGGGCTTGCTCAGATTCATGTCCATTGAGTCCGTGATGCCATCCAACCATCCTCTGTCGTCCCCTTCTCCTCCTGCCTTCAATCTTTCCCAGCTTCAGGGTCTTTTCCAATGAGTCAGCTCTTCGCATCACGTGGCCAAAGTATTGGAGCGTAAACTTCAGCGTCCGTCCTTCCAATGAATATTCAGGGTTGATTTCCTTTAGGATTGACTTGAATCCTAAAGAACTGGCTTTCCTTTCGGATTGGTTTGAACTTGCATCCGTGGACAGTGCTTAGGTTGCCTTGTCCCCTCTTGCTGGATAGCTGCAGATGGTTCTGGGGGTACGTCCATAAGAAATCTCTGCACCAGGCTATGCTGAGTGCTGCTGTGGCTCAGGCAGTACAGCTGTTGTCAAATCCAAGTTTGTGTGCCTGATGAACAGTGAGGCTGAAACTTCACAAGTTTGGGAGTTTATTGCAGGGCCATGCAAGAAGAACTGGATGGCTCATTCTCAAAAGACCTGAACTTCCCAAAGGGTCTCAGGGAAGAGTTTTTAAGGAGAAGGTGGGTGAAGGGAGTTTTGGGTTGTGCACAGTTCTCTGATTGGTTGATCATGAGGTAATAGGGTAGTGTCTCAGGGGTTAACATATCAGTCATCATGCTCTAGTTGGTCTTGTGACTACAGTCTCATAGTCATCAAGCAATTAATTTTTTCCATTTGGTGGGAATCTTGGCATCTGTAAAACAGCTCAGGAAATTTCCATCAGATACTTTTATCTAGGCATTTTAGGGAGAAACTTAAGATTCTGTGATTACCATATGGCTGATTTACTGTTTAAATTCTTACCAGTTCTCCTGGCCCAACTCTTTTCACTCAATTCTTTTTTTTCTTTTTTTTTTTTTTAATGTTTAGAGTTGTTGTACTATTTATTTATTTATTTTGGCCATGCTACATGGATTGCAAGATCTTAGTTCCCTCACCAGGGATTGAACTTGTGCCCTTGGCATTAAAAGCACAGAGTCCTAAGGAATTGCCTGCCAGGGAATTCCTTCACTCAATTCTTTTTTTTTTTTTTTCCTTCACTCAATTCTTGAGCCAGGATTTTGTGACCCAGGATTTTGTGACTGGGAGACTACAACTTTTACAAGGAAGAGGCAGGCAGAGGAATTAGTGGGCAGGGTCTGGCAAAAGTAGGTCCTACGGGATCTTATTTTATTGTTCATTACAGTGTCCTCTTCCTGGCAAGCTCAGGCTTCAGTAGCTGTGGAACCTGGGCTATAGAACCCAGGACACCTGCATGTAAATCAAATGTTTTTCTATCATAGGCATTGTTGTATGCTAGTTTTAAAAATCAGTCCAGTTGTTGGGTGTGTGGTCAGTTACCTTCCCAGGTGGTTCAGTAGGTAAAGAATCCGCCTGCAATGCAGTAGACTTGGGTTCAATCCCTGGGTCAGGAAGATCCCCAGGAGGAGGGCATGGCAACCCATTCCAGTATTCTTGCCTGGAGAATCCCATGGAGAGAGGAGCCTGGCAGAATACAATCCATAGGGATGCAAAGAATCACACATGACTGAAGCGATTGAGCACAAGCATGGGCTCGAGAGCACAGGCTCAGTAGCTGTCATCTGCACGGGCTTAGTTCCCTGCAGCATGTGGGATCTTCTTGGACCAGGGATCGAACCTGTGATCGACCTGGGATCGAATCTCCTGCATTGGCAGGCGGATTCTTTACTGCTGAGCCACCAGGGAAGCCCTAGCACTTTTCTATGTATGAAAAGAAGCAAGAGTCTGGGCTTGTTAAAATAATTCCTTTGAGGGACTTCCCAGCAGACCAGTGGTTAAGACTCTGCACTTCTACTGCAGGGAGCATGGGTTCCATTCCTGGTTGGGGAACTAAGATACCACGGGGCAGGAGGGCAGTCAAAAAACAAAAAAAGGTGGAAACTATTCCCATGCTCTTTAGTTATCAAAGGATAGGGCCAATATCCTGTTTTTCTCCATCCCGAATCCCCTCACCGTGCATCCTTGGGGCAGCTGCAGTGGCTGAGAGCTCGATGGCTAGCCTCAACATCACTTGCTTACTGAAAAGGCAGGGCATTCTTGGTCCACAGCAGGTTAAGGGCTGTCCTATAAATGCCACCAGCAACCCCCACCCAAATCTTTCCACTTTAGACACCAGCCTCCAGGCTAGCTCAGGCTTACCTATACTTTTGCCAGACTGGCTCTAAGTCAGATTCCCATGACCCCCTCCTGGCGAAACTCAGATTTGGCTGCTTGCCACTCAAAAGCCAACATTGGAGACAAGTGATGGTAGGAATGGAAAGCTTGCTTTATTTTGGTGGCTGGCAACTTGGGGAGATGGCGAACTCGCATCCAAGAACTAACTCGGAGGATTCTGGTTTGACCGTGAAGGTTTTTAAAGGGAAAATCGTTTGGGGAGGGGTTCGGAGTCTTCACTCTGCTGTGTGTGGGCTTTCTTCTAATTGCTTGGTGGTGGTAGTGCGGTGTTCCTAGAACCTTGTGCTCAGCTTGAAGTCCCCATTCTCCACTTGGATGGGGGCCTTAGTTCCTGCTGAAAAACTCAAACGTATTTTGTTGGAAAGAGTGTGAAGCTTCCACGCCCTCTCCAGGCATGACATTCTCCCCAAATCTCCATGTGCTCATCAGCTGTAAACTCTTAGAACCAAGAGAGCTTCTGGTTTTTAGGAAATTTTCAATACATACACGTGAATCATCGGCCTTTGGTGATTAATAGGCAACCTGCAGCCCTTCTCCCTTCCATGGAGGCTGGGGAGTGGGACTGAAAGTCCCATCCCTCTAATTACCAGGTTGGTTCTCCTGGTAACCAACCACTATCCTTTTGTTGTTCAGTCGCTCAGTTGTATCTGATTCTTTTCTACCTCAGGGACTGCAGCACGTCTGGCTTCCCTGTCCAGTCGAAACCACTTCATTAACAAAACTCAATCTCCAGCACATCTCCCCTCCCCAGAGGTCTGGGGAAGGGAATGAAAGTTCCAAGGTTTTAATGATTTGACTGATTGCCCTGGCAACCAGCCCCAGTCCACCCCCTTAGACTTTCAAAAAGCCACCTATTTAACATAAAAAAAAAGACATCTTTATTAGTCTTTATTGTTGTTTTTCAGTCCCTCAGTTGTGTCCAGCTTCCCTGTCCTTCACCATCTCCTGGAGCTTGCTCAAACTCATGTCCATCAAGTCAGTGCTGCCATCCAGGCATCGCATCCTCTGTCATCCCCTTCTCCTCCTGCCTGCAATCTTTCCCAGCATCAGGGTCTCTTCTAATGGGTTGGCTCTTCTCATCAGGTGGCGAAAGTATTGGAGTTTCAGCCTCAGCATCAGTCTTTCCAATGAATATTCAGGACTGGTTTGATCTCCTTGCAGTCCAAGGGTTTTCTCCAACACCACAGTTCAAAAGCACCAATTCTTCAGTGTTCAGCCTTCTTTACGGTCCAACTCTCACATCCATACATGACTACTGGAAAAACCATAGCTTTGACTAGATGGACCTTTGTCAGCAAAGTGATGTCTCTGCTTTTTAATATGCTGACTAGGTTGGTCATAGCTTTTCTTAATTTCACGGCTGAAGTCACCATCTGCAGTGATTTTGGAGCCCAAGAAAATATAGTCTCTCACTGTTTCCATTCTTTCCCCATCTATTGGCCATGAAGTGATGGGACTGGATGCCATGATCTTAGTTTTCTTAATGTTGAGTTTTAAGCCAACTTTTTTACTCTCCTCTTTTACTTTCATCAAGAGGCTCTTTAGTTCTTTCCTTTCTGCCTAAGGGTGGTATCATCTGCATATCTGAGGTTATTGATATTTCTCCTGGCAGTTTTGATTCCAGCTTGTGCTTCATCCAGCCCGGCATTTTGTATGATGTACTCTGCATATATAAACAGGGTGACAATATCCAGCCTCGAAGTACTCCTTTCCCAATTTGGAACCAGCCCATTGTTCCGTGTCCAGTTCTAACTGTTGCTTCTTGACCTTTGTACAGGTTTCTCAGAAGGCAGGTAAGGTGGTCTGGTATTCCCATCTCTTTAAGAATTTTCCACTATTTGTTGTGATCCACACAGTCAAAAGCTTTATCATCGTCACAGGAAATACTAAGGACTTTAGGATCTTGTGGCAGGAACTGGGACTGATGACCAAATATATAATATTTTTTGTGTAAATTCCATCATAGCACTCTTGTTTAGTTGCTAAGTCATGTCCAACTCTTGCAGGACCAAATGGACAAGAAGCAAAAGTTAGAACTGGACATGAAACAATGGACTAGCTCAAAATTGGGAAAGGAGTATGACAAAGCTTTTCATACTGTTCATGAGATTTTCGAGAATAGCTATGACAAACCTAGACAGCATATTAAAAAGCAGGGACATCACTTTGCTGACAAAGGTCCATCTAGTCAAATCTATGATTTTTTTCAGTGGTCATGTATGGATGTGAGAGTTGGACCATAAAGAATGCTGAGCACTGAAGAACTGGTGCTTTTGAACTGTGGTGTTGGAGAAGACTCTTGAGAGTCCCTTGGACTGCAAGGAGATCCAACCAGTCAATCCTAAAGGAAATCAGTTCTGAATATTCTTTGGAAGGATTGATGCTGAAGCTGAAACTCCAATACTCTGGCCACCTGATGAGAAGAACCAACTCATCAGGTTCATGATGATGCTGGGAAAGATTGAAGGAGGGAGGAGAAGGGGAGGTCAGAGAATGAGAAGGTTGGATGGCATCACTGACTCATCACTTGCTCATGAGTTTGAGCAAGCTCTGGGAGTTGTTGATGGACATGGAAGCCTGGCATGCTGCAGTCCATGGGGTCGAAATGAGTAGGACAGGACTGAGTGGCCTAACACATACTCTTACCCCCACTACCCGCATCCAAGCTCGCTCTGCTTGCTGATAAATCTGAGAGACTAGGGGTTAAGACAAGGAAGGGACTTTATCTGGGGAACTGACTGAGAAGATGGGAGGCTAGGGCCTCAAAATAACCATCTTGTCGAGGTCTGGATGCCAGGATCTTTTGTAGACTTAGAGAGAAAGAAGCAAAGTCAAAGAGAGAAGGCAAGTCAAAGGCAGAAGAGAGAGGGAGAGGCAGTGGGGAAGTAAAGTGAAAGGGTCTTCAGTCTTGCAAAACATCTCCAAGGGCATGACCAGTTTATGGAAGGGCTGTGTTAATCTCTTCTGTTCACAGGTGGGCAAGGTCAGATTAAGAAGAGGTGGCAAGAATACACAGAAGAACTATATTAAAAAGATCATGACCCAGATAACCACAATCACTCAAGGTGATCACTCACCTAGAGCCAGACATCCTGGAATGTGAAGTCAAGTGGGCCTTAGGAAGCATCACTATGAACAAAGCTGTGGAGGTGATGGAATTCCAATTGAGCTATTTCAAATCCTAAAAGATGATACTGTTAAAGTGCTACAGTCAATATGCCAGCAAATTTGGAAAACTCAGCAGTGGCCACAGGACTGGAAAAGGTGTTTTCATTCCAATCCCAAATAAAGGCAATGCCAAAGAATGTTCAAGCTACCACACAATTGCACTCATCTCACACGCTAGGAAAGTAATGCTCAAAATTCTCCAAGCCAGGCTTCAATGGTATGCGAACCATGAACTTCCAGATGTTCAAGCTGGTTTTAGAAAAGGCAGAGGAACCAGAGATCAAATTGCCAACATTGCTTGGATCATTAAAAAAACAAGAGTTCCAGAAAAACATCTACTTCTGCTTTACTGACTACACCAAAGTCTTTGACTGGGTGGATCACAACAAACTGTGAAAAATTCTTCAAGAGATGGGAATACTGAAGGAGGAAACAGACAGAGCTGGACGCCATCTTAGGCCAGGCTGCAAACATTAGGCTACACGCATGGTCAGCCTCCCAGTGGACTCTGAACTTGGTGCCTGGTGTCTATAGAAATGGCATAACAATGGAAAACCAGACCCCCCCTCCCCCCATAAAAGAGCCTCAGGACTTGTACTTGGACTCTCTGTTGCCTAAAAGAATATGCTAATTATCTCTGTAACAGAAGAAAGTGGTAAATTCCATTATGTTTATTGGGATATGACCACAGGCCTATTGATAAATGTCCACTGTTTATCTAGTCTTGTGACACATGAATCATGGGTTAACTTTGATCGTATCTCTCTCTTACCTTGTCCAGACTAGTTTCAAGGAATTTGGGGAGGTGGGTTTGAGCAAATACACTTAGGGTGTGTAAGGTTTTCACAAAAACTGGTTGGGGTCCTTGGCTAAGAGGAGACTCTGCCTTGGGCCCGCCGGTGTAATAAACTGCACTCCACTATCTGCATTGTCCTTCTGAGTGAGTTTGTTTCCTGGAACGGATGGCTAAAACACAGCCATGAAATTAAAAGACGCTTGCTCCTTAGAAGAAAAGCTATGACCAACCTAGACAGCATATTAAAAAGCAGAGATATCACTTTGCTGACAAAGGTCCATCTAGTCAAAGTTTTGGTTTTTCCAGTAGTCATGTATGGATGTGAGATTTGGACTATACTTGAGAGTCCATTGGACAGCAAGAAGATCCAACCAGTCAATCCTAAAGGAAATCAGTCCTGAATATTCATTGGAAGGACTGATGCTGAAGCTGAAACTCCAATACTTTGGCCACCTGTTGTGAAGAACTGACTCATTGGAAAATACTCTGATGTTGGGATAAGATTGAAGGCAGGAGAAGGGGATGACAGAGCATGAGATGGTTGGATGGCATCACTAACTCGATGGACATGAGTTTGAGCAAGCTCTGGGAGTTGGTGATGGACAGGGAGGCCTGTCGTGCTGCAGTCCATGGGGTCGCAAGGAATTGGACATGACTGGGTGACTGAACTGAAGGTCAAATTCTCTCTCTAGGAGCTGAACAAAGGCCCTTTAGTACACACAGGCAGAGGGGCAGGGTCCTTTGAGGCAAGCTATTATGTATGATTGTAACAACAAAAGCAATGAAAACCAAGTCAAAGAAGCACTTCCCAACTTGGAGTCAGAATTGGCTTTCTCTCTGCAGCACCCCCTACCACATGTTTCAAAGAATCAATTCTGACTCTATGTTGAAACTATTTCTTTGACTTGCTTTTTGTTTCTGTGGTTATAGTCACACACAGTGTCATGCCTCAGAGGATCCTGCTCCTCTGCCTGAGTGTACTAAAGGGCCTTTGTTCAGCTCATCGAGAGATACTCTGACCCTGCTCACCTGTGAATGGCTACAAAAAGGAGAGATTAACACACCCCTTCTAAAGCCTGACCATTCTAGATCTTTTGCAAGGTTGAAGACTTTCTTACTTTACTTCCTCAGGGCCTCTCCCTCTCTAGTCTGCCTTTTGACTTTAGCTCCTCACAACTTCCATTTTTGGTTCTATAAAAGCCTGGCATCCAGACCCTGACAAGATGGTCATTTTGAGACATTAATCTACCATTTTCTTGGTCAGCCGACTTTCTGATTGAAGTAATATTCCTTGCCTCAACACCTTGTCTCTTGGGTTCGTTGGCCTGTTGTCTGACGAGCAGAGTGAGTTTGGACTTGGTAACCCATAGATGTGTTTAAATCTTAAACTGATAGTCACCTTACGCTAAAAGGTAAAGAAATCAAACCAAGACTAAAGGGGGAATCAAGAGAATCCTTTAAAGAGGTTTCATGGTACCATAGATACCACAGGTCTACTGGTCTGCTCACACAGTAAGAGGCCCTGTCTGGTGGTTGGTGGTAGATTGCTGCCACCGTCACAGGTCCCAGAGCCATCCTGGGCCTCAGACTCTACCCTTGGGGG
>NW_011494665.1:3212874-3239734 GCF_000754665.1 Bison bison bison
GGGCGGGGATCATCCTGCCTGGGTGAGTCACTAGAATGGGTATGGTGAGATCAGAAAGCCCTTTTAGGCAAGAGTGTAGGCCATCCAGCGGCCCCTCAACACCTCTCCCCTTGGCGCTACCAACTAAAAGTTAGAAGCAGAACATGAGTTTGGAGATGTGGAGATTTCCTAATTAAGAAGCTAGAGGTGTTGCCCGGAGAAGGTCCAGGATTAGAAAGATGATATACCCCTATTGTGACACCTGTCTATATGTGAGTGTTTGGGGGGAACGAGAGGGAGCAGGTGGTAGGTTCTTAAAAGTCCCTAGGGAACTGGAAGATTGGGTGCCCTTGGCCTTCTTCACATTGCCTGGAGAATCAGTGGGAGAGGTAGTGGGAGGCCTGGGGTTGCAGTGGGATGGACAGGAGAGGGGACACAGAGGCCAGGCCAGGCCAGACAAGGTCTCCTCCCAGGTCCCAGCCTCTCTGGGCCCCATGCCTCCTTCTAGGAGCCTCCCACCAGGCCTGCCCCACTTACAGTGCTGGTCTGGGTGCTGGTCACTGCTGATAGGTGAGTACTGTTGCCCAAAGCTCGGCCTCTCTGTACACTGGTGCCAGTGAATCAAATCCCAGTGTCTTGGGTGAAGCAGAAAACGATAGCTTTCTTGCTTTGCCAGGCAAAGGGGACCAGTGGGCTTCTGTGTCTCCCCTCCAGAGAACTTGATGAGGGGTTTAATAACTGGTTCAAAGGTAAGGTCCCTGACAAGATCAGACTGTGTGTAGGGCTTGTACTCTCAGGTGGCTGGTCTACTAATCTTGAGCTTTTCTGGTCCCTTTAATCTTGTGTATACTCAGTCAGGCTCAGTCTCTTTTGTGACCCCATGGACTGTAGTCTGCTAGGCTCTTTCTATCCATTGGATTATCCCGGCAAGAATACTGGAGTCGGTTGCTGTGTCCTCCTCCAGATCTTCCTGACCCAGGGATTGAACTCGAGTCTCCTGCATTGGCAGGTGGATCCTTTACCACTGAGCCACCTGGGAAGCCCCTCTCCCCTCAACTTTAATTATGACTCAGGTGATTTCTTGGCTGTTCCTCCCTTCATTATTAACAACTGTTCGAATATGCCCTTTGGAATGCAAGGGAGGTCATGGAGTCTTGCCTATTAAATGGGCAGAAATGCCTCCATGCCTGGGAGCCCCACAGGCCGCTGCTCAGTTTCAGTACACCTGATGAGGCTCCAGGGTCCTGGGGACAGGAGAAAGGGGCTGCCACTTGGGCTGATGGGGGCTGGAGCCCTTCCTCTGCCAGCCCCTCTTGCCTGGACACTTAGTTCTTCCCAGGGTATGAGGCCAAGGGGAGTGGGTACCTGTGGTGAAGGTTGGCTTGGGCAGCAGCACTTCCATTGGCTTTAGCTCAGGCATGGGGTCATATGAGGGAACTAGTGAGACAGCAAGAGCAGGCCAGGAAGAGGAGTATGTCTCATTCCTTCTCCTCAGTGGTTGCTCAGGTCACCCCTGACTCCTCTGTGACAGGAATCCCAGACATCAGATAACTGCTGAGGATGTGGCTGGTCCAGGTTCAGACCAGCTTTTTTTTTGACTAACCCATCTGTTTCCTAGACTCCATGGTCTTCCTCCCTTTAGCCCATTTTCATATTCCACCATTCTGTGTAAATCACCCCATGGCACTCTCTGGCTTAAATTCAATGACTTCCCATCACCCAAATTACAAAGCCAAAGGTATTTAGCAAGACAATTATGCTCCAGGCTACTCAATCTGGTCAGTTGTGTCTCCCACCCTACTATGAAGAACTGCTGAATGCCTTCCCGGGCATACATCTGAGACCTCTGTACCTTTTTTTATTGTTCTCTCCTTCAAATATTCTTCCCCCTTCTCTGTAAAACTTTCTCTTGAGTTTAATGATCCATCATCAGTCTCTTCTCTGTACTCTCAGTGCCTAACAAATGATGTGTTCGTGTCTGTTAAGTCCTTGGCAGATGGTGGATGAATGAGTAAAAGGCTGACCCAGGAGCTAGGCTGACTCCACCTAGGCACTCATTAAGACGGAGTTTGGCACAAGTGGGAATAGGTCTCAAGGAGATTTGGAACTGCAGCGAGCAACAGGTGGGATTGCAGGGCCCATGACTGGCAGGGAAGCTCCTTTACTCACACTGGACATTCTTTCAAGGTAGGAGGAGAAAAAAGGGGGAGTGGTTAGAGGGATACAGAAGAGAAGGGGGCTTAAGCTACAGTGGTCACCTCATTGCCCAGCTTCACTGCGATCCACAGAGCAACCCCTCACCCCCAGGATGCCCCAGTGCCTCTTTCACCCCTTTTCTTACAGAAGATCTCAGTGGCTTACAGATGGGACCAAAGATACCAACTTAAAAATATCCTGAAGAACACATGCATGTTAGTCATCTTCTGCTAAGTTCAAAGTATTTGGGAAGGACAGTGGTAATGGACCTCAGAAATTCGGTCATACCAAACTGTGTGGCTGAAGAGGGTAAAGGGACCCACTCACCTTGCAGCTCCCGCCCTTTCTCCCAAGCATGTCCAGGAAGCCCTGGAAGTGAAGATCTCAAGGTGTAGCCTGCCCACTGCCAATCAGTACCTCTGCAACAAAAGTCTTGGGGGTCTACTCGGAGTCAGAGTTCTAAGGAGCTATCTTTAAGATTAGCCTTGCCCACACAAACATATCTTTTACTCTTTACAATGTAAAGGTTATCAACGTATGTCTGGGCTGAAGACCTCCAGTCCCACGTTCCATTTAGTTGTAATATAGGAACTTCAAAACTGGGTCAGGTTGGTTATGTCAACATGACTCTCCCAACCCCATATGGTCTTTTCAAACTCCCCCATCTACCACTAGACTACTTGCTTCCCCATCTAGAGGTTAAATAGGTGAGGTCATATAGAAGGGATTCAAATTCAGGTCTTCCCAACCAAAATTTGCTTCCCAGTCTGCAACAACACACACAGTTTAGGGTACTAAGTAGCTCAATGTAACTGGTTTGATTGGAGGTGGTTAGTTTCTTCTTTTCCCTTAAACAGCACTGGGGAAAAGGGAAACCAGTCCTGGGAGTACCAGGTATTGCCTTCTGAGACTTTAATGCTTTTGAGCTTTCTATGCACCAAATGAGTTAGTACTTTACTTTGTACGGTTAATCTTGCCTTGGGGATTATTCAAAAGAGGGAAAATTGTTCACTTTCTGCCCCAAACTCACAACCTCCCCACCCTGAATTATAATACAACCATGAAGGACTCACAACTCTACAGGGGTAGAGTTGAAATATTGTTATAGTGGCCATAGCATTTCAAATAGCCCAACAAATAAAGAGAAAGTCCTGGCTGGATTTGAGAGAACAATTTCTTGTTATCATGAGCCAGAAACAAAAGATTCTACTGAAACTGAATAGTTGACAGACTATGGTTGAACTTTAACCTTCGTGGGGAGTTGAGAAGAGGGTCAACAAATGGAGAAGCCCAAGATTGGTCTGGGGTAAACAGAAGGACAACAGCACTTTAGCAAGGTTATCTTCTGACCCCTCCCACCAGGTATCTGTCATCGATTTTCAGCCCTTTCCCTTCTGAGGCATCTGCCAAACCAAAAGGCTTTCTCCTCTTTTGTAGGATGTTAAGCCAACCCCAAAACATCCCTTAGAGCATGATGCAAAACCAAGAGGGCAGGTTTATAAATCTCATTCCTGGGTAGAAAGTGCACATATCCAACCCAGCACAATGGTTAAGTGGTACAAACGTACACGGTAATAACTTTAATTAAATCAGAGCTGCTAGCACGATTAACGTGTTTGGTAGCCCTGTAGCTATGTCAATGTTCCCAATTTACTAAAACATCAATGTGGCAGAATGCATTTATGAGCTCCAGATTTTCTGAACACTTTAGAGGCTGTTAAAAATAATGTAAAACAGAATTCTCTCTCAGAAACTTAGACATTAAGGTGGAACGCTGGTGGGCTCTTTTTGGGACTTTTTCACGGGGGCACCAAAATGAACAGAGGAAATGTTAGACTGTCAAAGCATATGACAGATGAGGGGAGGCAGATGGGGGAAGAGGGTGTACTAGCCACAAGGCCAACACATTCATGTTCAAAGAAAAGTCTGGGTGAAGGAAACCCCTCCCCCCCAAATAACAAAACAAAACCAAACCCCAGTCAGAGGGGAAAAAAAGGGTTTCATACAACATAGTATCAAAAAGTAAAAGGAACACACTAGATGCACAAACTGGTGGCAAGTCAGTCCAGAGCCTATTATGATAGGTCCTTTCAGTATCAGTCAGCTTTCTTCCCATCTGTTATCCTAAGTTATTTACAGATGTGTGACTTGAACAAGAGTCTTCCAGGAGGGTGGGCAGGCTTCAGTCATTGGTTTCGGGATCTGTCTGAGCCATGTAGGCATCCAACTCAGCATCCAGGTGTCCTTTTGTTTTCGACATGTACGCATCCAACTGGTTGTCCAGCTGCTCCTTGGTCAGTACAGGGCGAGCAAGGGCACCTCTCCCTCGTCCACGGCCTCGGCCTCTGCCTCCAAAGCCCCCTCTTCCCCGACCTATCATACCCCGACCTGGCCCAAAGGAAAAAGAAGAGAACAGTTACAAGTATGTTTAATGGGTACAATGGTAAATGCCCCTCAGAGCAGCGGGGCCTAGCTGAGAAAGGCTGAAGGGCAGGGCAAAGAGGAGAAATCTGGAAAAACAGAAAACACACTGGGTAGAAAGCAACACATGGAAAGCACACATAATGAATCCCTTATTACATGCTCATCTCTAAATGCTAATTTTTTAAATTCTATCAAAGGGAAAATAACTGATAATTAAAAATTTCTTAATCTCAAAATGGAGAAACTAAAAAATTTGAGACTCACTCTATGTTTATAATTAAAATGCAAATACATTATAGATAACTCCATTTAGTAAGATAGGGAGGAAGTAACAAGGGCACAGAGAAACAGGGATGTGAAGCTAGACAGTTTTCAAATTAAACTTTATTGGCGATCCTTCAGAAAAATTAGCTCATCTCTCCTCAAATTTATCAAACCTAAGGAGCTGGCTGATCCTATGTCAGGAGACTGAGGAGTTATTCTGACATAGGAACAATTAAAGGAGTTGGGAAAAAACACTTGGACTAGTTCCAGCCATTTGGATCTCCTGATTCTATTCACATTGTAACAATTACGGTTATCTGAGAGGTGGTTTCAATTCACTTAACAAAACATACCCAGCTTTCTGAAAAGCTACTTTAGACTCCTCCCCACAAAATCCTTGTGATGTCTCTCTCAGAAACCAAGTCAAGATAATTTGAACATGCTATTTCATCCTGAAACCCAAACTAGCTTGCACTTCACTCAATAAGCCAAGCAACATATAATGTGAGAGAAGAAAATAAGCCCTCAAGTTATCAAATGTCCTTTCTCAACAGTTATTATCCCCTGGCTACTTCAAGGTCATAAATTATGGAAGACCCACCACACACTTTAAAAGGACCAAAGCAAATATACACAGGGGCTACAAGAATGTATGTATTTTTTTCCTGGACAGGTGTTGTTGGTAGTTTTCCACTAAGCTCTAAGCCAGAAAACTCCCATGAGATTTGGTATTAACAACAGCAACACCATTAAAAATTCTTTTCCAATCTGGGCCATGAAGTCACAAGACAAGTATCACTAAGTCTGAAGGTAAGATTATCAACAAGAGTCAGTTAATTAACTGACACAATACCATCTTGCTTTTTCTCCTGTGATGGAAAAATCTCTGGTTTTGCAGAGACACAAACTCAGTCAATACCTATCTCCAAGTCTACCGTCTTTTTAACTCTGCTTTACTTTTGTTCATCCCCCTCTTCTCTATTATTAGACTCAAAGTGGGGTTTTGAGCTACGAGGTGGATTGTGTGGTGGTGGGGTAGGGACAAAAAAAGATAAAACCCTTAACTGACCATCTTGTCATTTTAATAATACACTTTAAATTTGCAAGAGCCTGAAAGAAGACTGCATATAATCTGGCTCTGTAACACATACCTCACTGTTCTTGGAAAAACCATGACAGACTTTCACACTACCAGCATGTGTATTTAGAATATAAGCCAGTTTCATAAAACAAACAAGACAAACAAATAAGCCTGCCTATGACTTGAAGCTGTGCAGAAAGGTGGCTCTGAGTTTTGAAGGGAGAGAAATAAGGGGAAGCTAGTCTCTGAAGTTGGTAGCTGACTAACCTCTACCACCGATTCCGCCACGACCCATAGCTCCACGCCCTAGGCCCCCTCTCCCAGGACCTCCACGACCTCGAACACCACCTCTTCTTAAGCCCATTCGGGGAGCTACGGCTCGTCCACCTCGGAGCAGGTTTTGACCTTGGAGAGGAGGCATACAATGTATATGCAGGTAAATCCAAGAGAGACAAAGTAGATTCTAACCAAAGGAAGGCGGTGAGGGTTAAATGAGAGTTAATTCAGTTAATTTTTAGGTTGGGTGGGGCAAGCTGCACACTGAGTATGAACAGATTAAGCTGCTCTTTATTCAATCAATTAAACAAGTCTGACCACAAATCCATTTTTGGAAGAAGTTGGCAGTTAAATAAATTAGTAAGTATACACATTAATAAGTATATATTGAATAATCACAGATAGGTGCCTAGCATCATGATAGATTTAAAAATAAATGATATGATTCCTGCTCTTAGCATATTTTTGCAGGGGACAAGAACTATACAGGGAACAGTATAACAGTGCCCAAAATGTTACATATATTTAAGAGCTATGGGTCAACTTGTCCTTTTTTTCCAGGTGTAACAGTGTTTCACTAGAACAGAACCAGGAACAGATGATTAGTTAAGATATAGGCCAAAAGACCCAGAAATTTCTTAATTTGACTTATTTCTAGAACTTGAACGTGCTCTGATTCAAGCAGCAGCAGGGTGTTTTAAGATGGAATGGAGATGACATGAATTACCTGTTGTTACGCAGGTCATAGCCTCTCACCATTGCACATTATCAGAAAAGGAATGGTATCGATAAAAGACATGCAGCACTATTAAAAATACGTGATTTCAAAAGTTATTAATTATATTAATATAAATTCAGGCTTAAAGATGTTAAACAAATGTGTCCATAGCAGCCCAAGAGAAAAGGGAAGGGGATGGGTCCCGAACAATTGTCAGGTACACAGCACTGACCTCGGAGCGACATCCCGCCCCTAAGCAGGGTTCTTGTGGCACGTCCCCCACGAAGTCCTCCTCTGGGCAAGCCTCTCTGGATAATGGGCAGGCCTCTTCCTCCGATTGCTCCCCTGGCCAAGGCCCCTATGGGTCGGCCTAACCGTGCCTGGATGTTACTCTTACCCAGGCGCTGCTTTAAGCTCTTCTGGAAGAAAAGGTGTTAGGGAATTGAGATCAAAAAAGCAATCCAATGGGATTTAGCAACTAAAAGTGCAGAGAAAAAGAAGCGAGATGTCTGTGTGGTGGGAAATAAACCTGCACTTGCTGTCAAGGATCCCAAACCAGAAGCAAGCCTTTGCCTCAGAACACAGTGTAAGAGAAGCAGAATTTTGATCCAGAGCTTCTAAGAAGCTTGAGTATGGTTCCAGGAAATTGGCATCACCACAAATTATCTCACTAGTTTGGCTACAGAAGTCATATACCACTACTTGGAATGCAAGTTTTAATAAGAACACTATATTTCAAATCGTGGATTCTGCTGATTTTGAACCACCAGTTGACAATGATATGACTTGATTCATACCTGCCCAAGGACTACCACTCTCTTCAAAGGCTTACTCAAACACCATAGGAAGTTCATCACACTCTGGGCAAAATTTAAATTATAAGTTCATTTGAATTCTTGTGACATAAGAACAAGTTTGATTTCTCAGTCAAAGAGGCCAGTGTGTCCATTTTTCCTCTGAGTATCTATCTCCAGACGGTCCACTTTTTACCTTAAGATGTAAATAAACACAAAAAAGTCAAATCTCCTTTCCTTACATATTTTCAATAGTGATAATTCCATGTCTACCTTTGCAAACAGCTCCATTAAGTCAGTATAATGACCTTTAATTTATAATAAACATATAACTCAAATATATGTCCATAAAAAACCAGCCAAACCTGCATTAGAATTGAGCTATAATCATAAAACTCAGGGTCACATGTGAGAACAAGGATATACCATACAGATTTTTCAATATATCTGTCCCTCAAAGAGAAACCATGAAAACAAGATCTCAGACAATTAAATTCCTTCAAAGGAATGGATGACTGTGTCGCCTTGAACACCAAAGCCCTAGCAAACCTGTTCTCCTAAAAACACTAAGTCAATATGAATGAAAATAAATTATGTATCCTCAGGCTTCACATACAAGTTACTACAAATGATTTTCTCTGCAACCATATGCTGTGAATTATTATTAGCATGAGATTACAAACTGCTTATCAGAGGGATAGGCTCTGAATGACACGAGGTCAAGACTTCATTCTACAAGTCTGTTGTGCTCGGTCATTCCAAGTATATCCTCTCAAGATCTGTGCTTTAAGGGGAGACTATATAGTACTTAGAAGTTCTTCTCCCTTCCCAGTCCTGCCTTGCCACCAACCCTATTCTCTACCTTAACAAGAAGCTCAAGTACGTCAGCTATGCCATCTAGTTTCCACTCTAGAGCTGTGCTTGCTATAGGCTAAGGTATCCACTAGCCACACGTGGCTATTACACACAAAAAAACTTAAAAAAGTAAAATAAAAAATTTAAGCCCCTCAATCACACTAGTCATATTTTCAGTGCTCAACAGTCACGTGGCTAATGGCTACTGTACTGGAGAGCACAGATATAGATAGAGCATTTCCATCATCACAGCAAGTTCTATGGGACACCACTGCTCTAGAGGCTACTTTCTGCACAGATTATATTTAAAGCTTGTTAAAATGTCCTTTGGAATAATATGTCAGACTTGTCTTCAGCAATTTTTAATATTTACTCTTAGAAAACAGTGGTGCCTTTTACTGCTTTCCTGAGTCAGGGATGAATGCAGCCACTCCAAGGCTTAAGGTAGCTGAAGCAGAAGGCCTTGTTTATTTTTGGTCAATGAGCCCAGTGGTTCAGGATGGGGGTGGGAGTTATATTTAACTGCTGATTTTATGCACAGCCATGCAGTGCTTCCAGTTAAAGTCCTTACAGTTGCATGGCACCGCCCTCCAGACGCCCAGCCACAGCTTGGACATATCCTTCCACAGCCACTGTCCGGACTTGCATAAAAAGTCTATGAATAATAAAGAGCAGGTTTTATTTCAGATCTGAATAGGATTATTTCTTAATGGAAATTTGAAAGTGAACCCACTAACTCTTAAATTACTCAGTGCTGTAGTTCTATTTTACTGACAAGACTTTAGGTGCTGTGGAGATGAGGGTCACCCTACTCTTTCCACTGTTTAGCACTGAAAACCTTTGACTAAGAGGCCTTTCAGATTCCCTGTACTAGGGAAGCAAGAATAAAGTCATTTCCCTAATTTGTAAATAATTTAATGGGGAATATAGGACTTTTGAAGATCATCTAAAACAGAAAACTAAAAATTCTTTGTGGAAAAGCCAGTCAATCTATTCTTACGGGCAAAGGATCAGAAAACAAGAGATTAATACTCATTGATAACATAGAAACAGGCCACATTGATGGCAAACTCCCTAAAAGAGAAAAACAACAAAAAGTTACTTATTGGTACCTGCCCAAATGGGAATCCTCTGAGCTTCTCTCTCCTCCAGAGAAGTTCAGCTTTTGCCCTGAGCCACCTCATAATTACCCATCATGTCCTGACAGCCTCAGTGGACTGCCTGACAGAGATCAGCTGCTTCTGGAGCATTATGACCCATGCTCTCACCTGCTTAAGTTTTAATGCTGCCTGGACAGAGGGTCTATTCTCCATCTGCTGGGCCAGTCTTCTGTTTCTGGCACTGGCTAGCTGCTGCTGTTGCTGCATCGAAGCCCGAATATTCACTGGCATCGGCTGTTTGTTCTTCAGCATATTAGTAAAGCTTCAAGGTCGAACAAAATGGATGTTTAAATAAAAGCTATTTACAAAACATTTATTGGCATTTTCATGGCTTGCTAGACCAGGAGCTCCAGATCCCACGAACTTAAAGTGGTACACTTAGATCAATGCTGATGTGGGTTCAAGACTCCTCTGCTTCCACAAACTTGCAAGAATCAGAAACTCAGAAATGCAGCTAAGTGTAGCACATTCAATCAAAAGTGATAACAAGGGCTCAGGTAACGGCTTTTAGAGGTGGAAAGCATGAAAAACACGCAATAAGCAGATATGATGACAAGAGACAGAAGATGTAGTTTCAAAGACGGACAAAGCAAGCCAAAACCTCAGGAGACCTGAGGATGCTATTTTACGGGCAAATATACGGAAGGACAAGAGCACCTTCAAAGCCCATGAAAATGATATACCCACATAAATTATAAGAGCATATCACATTTTCGCATGTATTTGGTCACTTGTAATATGCAAATATAGAGAATCAGAGTAACACACCCTAAGAGATAAAGAGAAGTAAATATGCTTCAGAAAAGACAAACATAAATAAATCATTTAGTGGCTAATACCAGCTTAATAAAGTCACTAGTCAAAGGCACTCAATGAACAAAGCTCTCAGACAGAAAGTGCCTTTAAATACTATAACTTTTTTTTGTATCAAATGATATATTTTTTCTGACTCCAAAGTATAACTTCTGAAAAGGTTAGTTCAATCATCTAAGAGCTTGTGAAGACACTCTTCTATTACTCCTGTCAAGTTAAGTTTAATGGGATGAAAGAGAACACTCAACTGTAAAAGAGTTGAAAACAAAAACAAACTAAAGCAGAGTGGAAAGAAAGTGAAATGGAGCAAAGCAAGTGCCTCTTACAAGGCCCAAGAATGACATTCAAGGGCCTTTGGACATATTCTTAGCTTGCTACCTGCCTCTTACAGGCCAGACACAACACTGCTGGCCTTGGACTGGGCAGCAAGCCTACTGCAGCTAGGGTCATGCTACCGAGCTGCACCACCCCTGTATCAACGTAAAAATATGTGAAGAAAAGGGAGGGTGTGAGGAGTCTTTTTAAAATACATCCCACCAGATAAATATTTCAGATAGCATAATATAAAAATCTACTGATAAGGGGTTTTGAAACAACCGCCCAATTTGTTTTGTGTACCACATACGATGCAACTAAGAACAGAGGTCTGTAGCCTTCTGTTGGTATTTAGTTTAAAACAGACTTTTGTGCATTGGACCCCAGCGCCAATTTAAGTAATGTTTTCTTATGAACGAGCTGAAGTTGCTGTTGGCTGCCTCACCGCTCATTTAGAGACATCTTGGTGGTGCTTTTTAGCACAACTTTCGGCGCGGACTGTGCAGCCATCTTCAAATCCCGAGAATCTACAAAGGACAATGGGCAGAATGAGCAAACCAGAACGGCGACTATCTCATTTCAACAAGACCGAAAGACCCCAAAATGAATGAAAAGGCTTGTATTGATGACTATCAACAATCACACCAAAACTCATTTCAGGTACTGAAACAGAAGCTAGTTACTTCAAACTAATAAACTCCTGGGGCTTCCCAGATGGCGCAGTAGTACAGAATTCGCCTACCAATGCAGGAGACATGGGTTCTATCCCAGGGTATGGAAAATCTCCTGGAGTAGGAAAATAGCAACCCTCTCCAGTATTCTTGCCTGAAAAATTCCATGGACAGAGGAGCCTGGAGGGCTATAGTCTATGGGGTCGCCAAGAGTAGGACACGACTGAACACACACACTTTAAGTTTCAAGGCCGCAGGACAAAAAATATCTGCCCAAGCCTTCAAAATGGCAGACCCAAAGCAAGTGTTGTTAAGAGTCTGGTTTTTTACCAACAGCGGTCCTTCTCAACCTTGGCGGCAAGGAGCTTTAAAAAAACAAAACAAAAAGCACTCAGAAGCCTGGGCCCACACCATTTCAAGCACAATCTCTGATGGTGAAGTCTGGGGATGAGCCATTTATAGCAAGGGAAAATACGTCTACCTCGCTGCTTCTCACGTGCAGCTAAAACTCAGAACTACTGATCTAGAGAGATGACACAGGTATACCAATTTCGCAATCACGTTAGGGGCATTAGCAAGGGCCTGGCGACCTGGGGGAGGAAGGGAATAGGAAAGATTTCCTACACGAACATTCCCCTGGGCGTGCGCTCCCAGAGAGCGCGCCACAAAATTTAACCCTAAAGCCGCCATTACTTTCCAACTTTACTTGAAGTCGTGTAATCCTCCTTTCGTCTCAAACCTGTAAGGACCGCCGACGTAGCTCAACTCCCAACGTTCCTTTTTCATCCCTATCAAATTCCGACCTTTTCCATCAATCCCGCGACGAGTTTTCCAGTTCGGGGTCTCCCCCGCCTCCCTCTTCTGGGCTCCGCCCCCTTCGGGGCCTCCGACTCCTCTATTTGCTTCCACATCCCACCAGCCCCTGTTCCGCGTCTGCCGGGCCCCTCCGTTCCCCCAAACTCCTGCCCTCCTCACCACAGACACGTACCGAAGGAAACGGACGCCAGTGCTCCTCCCGGGGCTGCCACCACGGCTGCGGCAGGCGGGCCGGAGGCCGGCCGAACCTGAGTTGACGGTGGAGGGGCTCGGGTTAACTTGGTGGGCGGTTGGTTAGATGTGTTAAGCGGTAGATTGTTAAGTTAGTTCGTTGCTGCTGGCTGGTTGTCCGGTCGGCCGGTCCGCCTGCTCACCCGGCCTGCTCTTTCCTTCCTTTCACTACGCCGCTGCCGTCAACTCCCGCTCGGTGTGGAAAACAAAATGGCCGCCACGCCCAGGGCGGAATGGGACCGGCTAAAATGGCGTCGACGCAGCTACGTCAGACGTCAGATCCGCCGCACCCCTAGAGGGGCGGGAGAACTTGTGCCACGCCTGTGCGGGGATTAGGGCGGAGCCCTAGGGAGAAGGCGGGACTTTAGCAAAGGCCTCGTCCGTATTACACGCAGCGCCCCGCCCAGGGAAGGGCGTGGCCAAATGGTTTTGCTCTTGGGTTTTAAGGGGCTGCAGATGATTAAGTGATTTGCGTCTCTGGGGCTGATTTAATCTCTGTGAAAGAGTGGTCCGTATTTTCTCGCGCGTCCTTCTGCCCCTGAAACTAAGACAGAACAACTAAAATTCTTTAGGCGGATGTGCCTCGATCTTTCTTGCGGACCACTGGGCTCGAGGAGTTTGCACTCGGGTAGTTGCACTCCCCTTATTCACCCCGGGCCCGGGTCAGAGAATTGTAGATTATAGCAAAAGCCCCAACGGAGGCCGGGGGGGCCAGTGGTCAGAGCACACCCCTACTGGGTTCTGCGCCACTCACCACCGTCTGTCCGTATTTCCCTCTTCACTTCCCTCCCCAGCTTGGCCTGAATATTGTTAAATCCTTATTTTGTGGGGCCTTTGCGTCTCCCCTCCCGTTTCCGTGTCCGCTCTCGCCGTTTTCCGTTCGTGTGGATTTTGATGCAGACCTATACGGGATTTTTATTATGCCTTGACACACAATAAAGGGCTCAAATATTTGAAGAATGAGTGAATGAACACATCTTCACCCTTGCCCCCAATATAAGCGCATCAGATCCTTTCATTTTCCTTTTAGCATATATTTGTGAGTTTAATGTTTTGGTATCCTTACTGGGCTTTACCTATGTGACGTTGAGGGTTGTGTGTTGTTAGGCTCACTGCTGTGTCCCCAGCTCCCATACGATGTCTAGCACATGGTAGGTCTTAAGTAAATACTTTGAAGGTTGAAGGGAAATTCTGCCTTTATAGCTGAGACGCTGGTACACGTATTAGCTTCATACATCCTCCACTTCTAGCTGGAACCTTGAATCCCAGCCTTACTGGGCCTTCAGCATTCCTTAAATAGGAAGATGCAACGGTCCCTTGACCTATCTCCAAAAAGATCTCTCCTCAAATAAGGCAAGTTGTGAGTGAGCAGCCTTCATTTCCCCACCCACTCTATACTGTCCACCTATTCTGTGCTGTTACCAAAGGAGACAGACAGCAACGGGCGGCTGGTGAGACAGAAGCCTTTAATGAAAGAGGAGCTGCAGGCCTGGCCCACTATTCTTGCGCCCTTGTTGGTGGGGAGGGAAAAGTAAGGTGAGGGGAAGCAGGGTGAAGGAGCAGGCATGGCAGGGTGGAGGGGACGAGCGCTGCCGCGGGGCTGTCTCCTCAACTGTTCTCCCAGAAGAAGTTGTTGCACGCCACCGTGAGGGCAGCCACCAGCACCACATACTCCTGGAAGTCCACCTCTCCATCTCCATTCTCATCCAGCTCCTTCATCACCTTGTCCACAGCGTCTGCATCCTTCTGGGCCTGTGGAGGGAGGAGATGGAGAGACAGGTATACAGGGAGATGAATAGCACTGAATCAGGGGCATGGGGGGAGGGGTGATTGATTGGGGAGAAAAAGGCAGAGATGAGCAAGAGGAAAACTACTTATAATTATGGGACTCTTGTTTCCTTCCTCAAAACCAACAAAACATTTGTGGCTTCCGGTTGCCTACAGAATTAGCTCCCTAACAAGGCAGAATAATAAAAACAATTACCATATGTTGAGTGCCTACAATGTGACAAATTCTGCACTAGGAGCTTTACAAGCATTCTCATTTAATTCTAGCACAATTAGAATGAAGTGGGTTTCATTATTCCCATTCTAGAGAAGAAACAAATTGACAGTTAGTGGTTAAAGAACATGCCCAAACTCACACAGCTAGAAAGTAATAGCATCAGAATTTGAACCCAGGTCTCATAAAATCTAAAAGCTGATACACTTTCTACTGGTTTCTTTTCTGCATCCTTCAGTTCAATCAAAACTACTGAACATATTCCATCTTCTTTCTCCCATCCTCTTGTTCAGATATTGTGCGTGTGAGGTTGCTTCAGTCGTGTCCAACTTTTTGTGACCCTATGGACTGTAGCCTGTCAGGCTGCTCTGTCCATGGGATTCTCCAGGCAAGAATACTAGAGTGGGTTGCTGTGCCCTTCTCCAGGGGATCTTCCTGACCCAGGGGTGTCTCCTGTGGCTCCTGCATTGGAGCGGATTCTGAGACTGAGCCACCTGGGAACACTTCAGATACTGTACCTCCTCCTAAAATGTGTTTACTTACTCTAATAATCTTCCAGGGGCTTGAGTGCCACCTCTTTGGAGAGGTTCTCCCACTGCAGTTAGGTTAATATTCTCCCATAATCCTTTCTGACACCTCTGTTAAGGCCCTGGGTGCTTCCTGGTGATCAAGGTTTGCTTTCAAGTGTCAGTCTTTTCCTTCTAGGCTGTGTGTTTTGTTATTGATGCGTCTACACATCGCCTAGCCCTTAACAGGTGATCAGTAAATCAGGGCATTTTGACTTGAACCCAGAGGAGTGGGGGGCGGGGGGAGGGGTAGGAGACGGATGGTTGGGCTGAGCTGGGGTGGGGAGATGGCAGAGAGGAGCATACTTTGTTCCCCCATCCCTCCCCAACTCCACCCTGTACCCCCACCCTGTGCTCACATCCAGGAAGCCGGAGAGCTCCGTCTGCAGCAGCTCTTTCAGCTCCTTCTTGCTCAGCTTGTACTTGTCTCCCTCTTTGCCCGAGTGGGCGTGGAACACATTGATGAGAGTCTCCATCGCCGTCTCCAGCTCAGAGCCCATCTCGAAGCTTACCTACCCACGTCCCATCATGGAAGTGAGCTTGGACCATGCTTAGGGTACCTGGGGTTGGGGTAGGGTCCCACAGCTCAAAGAGCCATGAGATCGGATCCCCACCACAATTCATCTTTCCTGAGATTTTACACAAACAGAACTTCTAGACTCATTCTCTGAGCCCTTCAATCCATACCCTAGCCAGAAAGAGTCAGGGCTTTGGGCATGGAGGTGGAGCAGCTGGAGCTGGGCTCACTTTAGAGGCCTAGAGTGGACTCTGCTTGGCTCCTGGCTGCCTGGACAGACACTGAGGTGGGTGGGGCAGGCAGGCGGGGGTGGTCACAGGACCCAGTTTGGCTTCCTCTGGCTCTATTTTTACCCTTGGATTGCCTGCCTAGCACAGCCAAGCTCTGCTATTGGGGATGGTGGGCTGGGCTCCCTTCTATAACCTTGACTCTGTGGCCCACCATAAACAAGGAGTCAGCCTGGAGCCCTTGGTCAGCTTGGTGGAAAGGGTGGCAGTCCGAGTGGATGGTCCAAGATTCATGGGGAGGGAGCCTGAACATGTCACTTTGGCTTCCCTCCATTACCTCTAGTTTGGTTCCTCTTACTTCTCTGCAGAATCAGGCCTTCTACTGGGTAGTAGTGGGAAGGGAAAGAGGAATGTCTGAGCCTTTTCCCTGGAGCCAGGGCTCCCAAGGAAGGGGAGAAGATACCTGCGGGATCTTGTCTCTGCTGTTGGCCGCTCCTGTCCCCAGGCCAACTTGGGTGATATTAGGACAGTGGCAGCAGGGAGGATGGGGCTGGGATGTGTTTGGGGAGATAAAGGCTGAATGCATGAGATCTTCTAAATCCAAGGGGCTGGGAGAGAGGAGGGGAAAAATGGAGGGGTCTGTTGAAGAGAGGGGACTACCAAGGCCTCTTTCCCTTGGCCTTGGGACAGTTGGCCCCTCCACAGCCTCCGGGGGCAGCTCAGGTATCTCAGATCAGGTATCCCCATCCTTCCCCAGGCCTGAGGGGTCAGACAATGGGCTCTGATCAGATGACATCCTAGCTCTTCAATGGAGCCCTTGTATGTGTCACCTGAACTCCGGACATGAGAAGCGGTTGTCACAGAGACCTGGGGGAGATGGAACCCAAGCCGGGGCTGATAGAGGGGATAAGGAGGAAGAGGGAGGGGTGCTCATGGCTCAGTTACCAGCCCCATCCAGGAAGGGCACCTAGAGGGTGCCTGGAGACCTCGAGCAGCCTGGGATTTTGCGTAGGGGCCATTTTGAAAGGACTTTGGCAGGGAGGGGGTAGACAGAAAAACAAAGGGAAAGAACGAGAGGAAAGAGGAGCCGAGGTATGGGACAAGAAAGAGGAGGAGGAGAAAGGGAGGTCATATGAAGGGAGGGTGGGAGTGGGTAGAGTTCCCTAGTGCCCCCTCTTCCTGGTATCACATGGTCCATGCTCTCGGAGGGAACCTGGGCAAGGCTGGGTGGGGTGGCAGATACACAAAGGCTGCTGGTGGGTGGGTGTGCAGAAGGAGCAGTTCCATCTGCTTTCTTATTCTTATGCCACTGGAAGCAAGGCAAGAGCTGGTTCTCCTCCCCAGCACCTGGGAGAGGGAGGGAGCTTTGTGGGGGCTCTTGAGGGCTCTGTGGTAGGAGGGCCGGGTCTCCTGGAAGCTCAGTGGCTGGGATTCCCACTGGCTTCCTCACCCGCCAAGCTCCCAGATTTCCCTCTGACCTTCAGTTGCCTCCCCCCAGCACCTTCCAAACAATGTCTCCCCCAAATCCCAAGCTCCTCTCAGACCCTCAGGGCACATGCTGTGCCATCCGCCTCAGTCTCCTGGAACCCTGCTGAAGCCCCCTCTTCCCCAGGCTGGCCAGGGCAGGGAGCAGGGCAGATGGGGCAGGATACTCACTGTCAGCCTGGGAGCAGGTTCTGGACAGGCAGACGAGGCTGCAAATGTGGCTCCTGGAGCTGTGCAGGAAGACCTGTCTTCAGCTGTCCTTCCCCTGCGACGCCCCCTCCGCACCGGCTCCACCCCTTCACAGACAGACACCCAGTGGGGCGAGGGGCCAGGAGTGGACAGAGGCGCCCTCTGTCTCCTGGGCTGAAACAGGCTGCCCTGTGTCCTCTTCTCCAGCCTTGGATGCCACCCCCACGCAGGGGCCCCAAATGGCAGGGCCCAGGAGGAAGGGAGGTGGGAAAGGTCCTGGGAAGAAGGAACACTGAGAGGCCTTCTGGACTCTTCCTCCCATGCTCCACCCTCCCCTCCCAGTAATAATGGGTGTGAGCAGAGAGGAGGTGTGTGCACCTGACTGAGGGGGCTCATCTTGGAGGGGACTCCTCGGTGAATAATTTAGTCTTGGGAGTCTCCCTGAGGGGTTTCAGCCTGACAACCCCACTGAAGGATTTCAATCCAGGGTCTCCTCTGTGCGGGGCACTCAGCCTGGGTCCCGCTCTGTTTGTCGGGTCTCAGAATGGATCCTCTGTGGAGGTCTTGGGCTGCAGGATCCTTAGTGGGGTCTCATTTTGAGGGGCCCTCTGTGGTGTTTCTTAGATGGGACCTCTCAGTGCTGAGCTCCCCCAGTTGTTTTTCCAATCTGCAGTGCCTTCTCCCAATGGCAATAGGCTGCTGCTGCTGCTAAGTCGCTTCAGTCGTGTCTGACTCTATGCGACCACATAGATGGCAGCCCACCAGGCTCCCCCGTCCCTGGGATTCTCCAGGCAAGAATACTGGAGTGGGTTGCCATTTCCTTCTCCAATGCAGGAAAGTGAAAAGTGAAAGTGAAGTCGCTCAGTCGTGTCTGACTCCCAGAGACCCCATGGACTGCAGCCCACCAGGCTCCTCCATCCATGGGATTTTCCAGGCAAGAGTACTGGAGTGGGGTGCCATTGCCTTCTCTGCAATGGAAATATACATACACCTCATTAGAGAAGGGGGTATGGTGGGCCAGCAGGCTCCCTGTATTGGGAGTGATGGGATCCCAGTATGCCTGATGAGTGGGATCTGGCCAGGCAGCTCCAGGGAGTCCCCTCCCTCACCAAGTGGAGGCAGGTGGGCTGGGTTGTGGGGACCAGAGTTCCTGGTCTGATTGCTGGAGCAGGGGTGGGATGCCGTATGTGTGATTGGGCAGGTCTCCTCTCCACAATCTACGACGGAAATTTGACACCTCCGGGCTTGGGAGGGGCTCTCTCCTCCTTCCTGGAGGTTTATAAACCACAGCCCTGGGGCTCCTGCTTGCTGCACCCCATCTCCTTGCCCCGGTGAGTCTTTCCCTTTAACCCTGGAGGGAGCCTGGGGAGCATTTTTTTCCGCCCTGGGCTCCCAAGTCCCTCCCCTGGACCTGGCTTAGACTGGGATTCAGGAAATGGCTTTGGGAAATGCAGCAACAGTCCTCACAGAGGGGAGGGGGTGGGCTGGAAAAGGGAGGATGAGTGGGCATGGCCCCAGCCGTCACCCCCCGAGTCCCCCCTCCACCACTGCCTCCGGCTGTGAGTGCCAGTACCCAGCCCAGACCGCTGTTTCTGGGAGACGAGAGTAGGGAGGGCTGTGGGGTCTTGAGCTCCACACTCTGCCCAGCTGCCCCCGAGGGGAGATGTGCGTGGGGCGACAGAGAGGCGGGTTCTGTCCAGACCGAGCCAGCCCTGACCACAGCTGGGCATCTGCCAGACCCTGGCTTCTCTGCTGGGAAGAGCGGCCAGTGTGTGTGTGTGGGGGCGGGTGCAGTGCAGGCGGGTGGAGACCCAGGTCCTTGCACAAACAAGCTTTGGAGACAAACAACCCCGTGACCCTTTGAGGCTGGTGAAACTCCAAGAAAGGGTCCTTGGGACTAAACGCCACGAGAGGGGCCACACGAGACTGAGAGGAGTCCAAAGAAAGACCCCAGTCCGAAAGCCTCCTCCCAGATGGAGGGGTCTCCAGACTGAGGGACCAACGCACAGGGGTCCCTGAGACACGGATACAGCAAAAGGATCCCCAGACTGTGAGACCTAGAGAGGAAGGGGTTCCTGGAAGTGAACATTCCTGCCTCCTTACGCTGAGGTACCGTTGCCTGGTCCCTTGCCCCAAGCTCCATCCCCTCATCCTTGTCCCTTTTCTTCTTCCCTGTGAGGCTTCCTCAGGCAGAGACTTGAGGTGGCAGCGCCAGGGCAGGGGCCTCTGGCCTGTCCTGACTCTCCCTTCCTCTCCTTCCCCCTCCGGCAGGCCAGCCCCGTGAGGACATCAGCCCCAGCTGCAGGGTCCTGATGGCAGCCGAGCCACTCACTGAGCTGGAGGCGGCCATTGAGACAGTGGTCACCACCTTCTTCACCTTTGCAGGGCGGGAAGGCAGAAAAGGCAGCCTCAGCGTCAATGAGTTTAAGGAACTGGTCACTCAGCAGTTGCCTCACCTGCTCAAGGTGGGTGGGGGTCTCTGGGCATGCGGTTTTGGGAGCCAGGGACTGAAGGACACTGGGTCCGTGAGGAGATATTGCTGAGCATAAGGTGACCACAGGTGGACTGAGAAGAAGTGTGTGGCAACTGCATGTGTAAATGGTTCTGGCTGTTCTTGCCTGGTGTGTGTGTGACTAGGTAATACTATGAGTGCATGTGTGTTGCTGCAAAGGGCTTTGTGCTCCTGCCAGGCGATGCGGTTGGGTTCTTGTTGGGTCTCTCTGGTTTCATTTTCCCAGCACAGGACTGGACCCAGAGCTGGTTTCGGGAAGATTCATAGGCCGTCAGAGCTGAAAGGAGGCCAAGAGAAAATATGGTCCAAAGTCCTCACTTCACATGTATAGAAACTGAGGCTCAGCTATGGGAAAGGGTTTGTTGAAAATAAAAACACAGCCGAACTCACAGAGTCGCAGAATCTCAAAGCAGGAGGTTCCTGTAAGTGGTTTGTGGTTATTCCCCGCGCTCTCTGGGAATCCCCTCGGTAATGCAACTGACACCATCATTCTTTCTCTCCTACTTACAGGATGGGGTAGGGATTTACGTTTCATCTTCATTGGGTTGGCACATCATCCCAGGCTGTTCAGTTTCATTTACATCCTTTCTGAAAATTCACAGGCACACGAAAGTGTGTGAATATGGATTAAAAAAAAAAATCCCTACAAACTAGTCTCTGAAATGCATAGTCTACCATCTAGAATATCTCCTACATCCTTAAACTTCTCCCTTCCTCTTCTCACAGGAAACATCAGGCTCTCCCCTGAAAATACAGCATTCCCTGTAGCCCTGTCAAATAATGACTGGTTTTTCTTCCAAATCTAATTCCTTCTGGGCCTGGAAATTCAGGTAGTGACCTCTTTGCTTTTCATTGCAACTTCCAAATGATAGTTTCCTCTCCTTCTCCTCCCCCACTCTCCCTCTCCTGTCCCTGCTCTCCCCATCTCTTCTTCTTTTTTTTTTTGGCTGCACCTGTGGCATCTTGTGGGATTTTTTTTTAGTTCCCCTGACCAGGGGTCAAACCCAGGCCCTTGGCAGTGAGAGCACAGAGCCCTAACCACTGCACTGCCAGGAAATTCCATCTTCATCGTGAGATACTCAGCTCCTTGGAAGCTCATATATACGCCTGCCATTCTAATTGTACACCTTATAGCTCTTCAGCTTCTGGCTTACTGTTTTTCTTCTCGTCATTGCCACTGTCAGAATCCACACAGACAACTCATTCCACACCTGGGCCTTTCGATTTCTTCAATTCCTTACTTTCAAAGATTCTGTCTTCCTGTATCTCAGCATTCTTGCCTCTCTGCCCCACTGCCCTGTTCAAGATCTTTACATCTTGTCATTACCAGTGCATCGTCTCCACAATCTCAGTTTCAGGCCTCTCTTCATCGACCACCTCCTGCCATTCCATCCACTCCATCCCTTCACTCCACCATTCTGACTCCACTGGAACCTTCAGTCTCTTGACCTTAATTAACACTTTTCCATCTTCCGTCACCATCCCTCAAGACCTCACTTCCCTTCTTACTCTGCTGGATTCTAAGGCTCACCACTATAATCACTTGCTCAACTCCCCTTGATTCTCTTTGTTTCTGTCCTAGTTATTTGGCAAAATCTCAACCCGAGTTAAATCCGACATTTCAACGCCATTAGCTTGCTGGTGAAACCCACCATTCTGCGGCTGAATTTGGCTGGAGAAAAATATACTTCCACGTTGACTTGTCTTACTTTAAATCTATGACTGTTGGCAATGCCTGGTCATTCTCCATTCCCCTACCTGATTCATTTACCAGCCCTTTCAGATGATTATTTCACAACTTTTCCTTTCTCCTCAACTCCAGGACCTCTTCTCATAATCTCCTTGTCACTGAGAATTTTTCTCACTGAGAAAATAAAAGCCATCAGGAAACTTCTATGTGCTTCCTGCCCCAAAGTTACTAACTGATCAGCGCATTTCCTGCCTGCCTTCATGTTACGGGAATGATCTCTCTCTGCTTTTAAGGCTGGTCCCTCTGCTGGTGGCGCTAAATCCCATCCCTTCTCACCTTCTGAAAGACGTAACTCTCCCAATTCTTCCTCTCTTCTCTTGCATCATCAAAACTTCCCTCTGTAGGGACTTCCCTGGTGGTCCAGTGGTTAAGACTTCCCCTTTCAATGCAGGGGACAAGGGTTCGATCCCTTGTCAGGGAGCTAAGATCCCATATACCTTGTGGCCAAAAAGTCAAAACGTAAAGCAGAAGCAATACTGTAACAAATTTAATAAAGCCTTTTAAAATGGCCCACATAAAAAAAATCTTAAAACTTCCCTCTCTACCGCCCTTGACCCTGTAATTCCCTCCAGCTATGCCTTACACCTCTGCTCCCCTTTGTAGTAAAACTCCTCAAAAGCAGGGAGAGTTATTTATACTTGCCGTCCCTGCTTTTCCTCTCCTGGTTCAGAATGCACATCCCCCAGGGGTCTGCTAGACTTACTCCTCATTTGACTCAGATGGCACGTCCTCAGCGTGGCCCTCCTTCGCCACCGAGCACAGAAATCACCTCCTGTGCCCTGTACCTTTGTTATTGTTGAGTTGCTCAGTCGTGTTGACTCTTTTGTGACCTCATGGACTGTATCCTGCCAGGTTCCTTTGTCCATGGGATTTTCTAGGCAAGAACACTGGAGTGGGTTGCCATTTCCTTCTCCAGGGGAGTCTTCTCGACCCAGGGATTGAACTCTCATCTCCACATCTTCTGCATTGCAGGTGGATTCTTTACTGCTGAGATACCAGGGAAGCCTAAGACATCAGGACTGATATGTGCTTAGTCGCTCAGTCGTGTCTGACTCTTTGCGACCCCATGGACTGTAGCCCACCAGGCTCCTCTGTCCATGGGATTTCCCAGGCAAGAATACTGGAGCAGGTTGCCATTTCCTGCTCCAGGGGATCTTCCCAACCCAGAGATCCAACCTGCATCTCTTGCGTCTCCTGCATTGGCAGGTGGACTCTTTACCACTGTGTCACCTGGGTAGCCCTCTGTCCCCTTTACCCTAGAGCTGTTTTCTTTCAGGACAGTTTCTTCACAACAGCCTCCATTACATAATTTAATTTAATTTATTTTTAAGATATTTATTTACTTATTTGACGGCGCCAAGTCTGAGTTGCAGCATGTGGGATCTCGTTCTCTGACCAGGGATTGAATCCAGGCCTCCTGCATCGCGAGTGTGGAGTCTTAGCTGTTGGACCACCGGGGAAGTTCTTCCATTATATAATTTTATGTTACCAAGAAGTAACATGTAATTTCCTTCCTTTCCATTGGAGGAAACATTCCGATTTTCATAAAGGGGAGGAATCTGCTCACTGCTTTATTTTCAGCACTTAGAGTGGTGTCTCACTCTTAGGTGGTGTTGGTTGGTCGCTCAGTCTTGTCTGACTCTTTGTGACTCTACAGACTGCAGCATGCCAGGCCTCCCTGCCCTTCACTGTCTCCTGGAGCTTGCTCAAACTCATGTTCATTGACTCAGTGATGCCATCCAACCATCTCATCCTCTGTTGTCCGCTTCTCCTCCTGCCCTCAGTCTTATCCATGTTTTCTTCCATATCCTTCAGTTCAGTTTTCTTCACAAAAGCTTAAAATATAGTTCTACATTTTTCCTGAGTGCTTTATTTTATATTTTTACTATTCTCAGTGGAATCTTTCATATTATATTTCCAAAATGGTATTTGTTTTTGAGTATTAATATTATCACCAGATACTTTATCATTTCTAATAGTTTTTTTGGGGGGAAAGAAATACAGAATTGTAGCTAAGAGCATAAGCTCCGAGTTAGACAACCTAGGTTCAAATACAGGGTCTAGTTTGTCATCTGTGGTGAGTACTTTAATCTTTCTGAGCCTTGATTTCTCACCTGTGAACTGGACTCGTACTGTTCTTGTTGGATTGGTCTTGCATTTATTCAGTCAGTATTTATTGAGTGCCTACTACGTTCTGTTCTGACATTGACCTAGGCTTTGGGTTATAGTAGTGACCAAGTCTCCACTCTGTGCCAAACACTTTCCCAGGCATTGGTAACATGGTGGTGGCCAAGATGGACAAGGGCCCTATGTTCCTGGAGCCTTTCATTCTAGCAGATTATGAAGACTGAATGATGTAAAGCATGTAATATGTTCAGCATAATGCTTGGAACAGTCAGAACTATTAAATGCTTACACTTGCTGAAATGTTAGCTTTTATTGCTCTTTTTGGTTTTTCCTAGGTATACAGTTATCTAATTGCTAATATTACAAGGGGTGAATTTACATCCTCTTTCTTAACAATTTTACTTTTTATTTCTCTCTCTTGACTAATTGTATGTTTCCCCTCTCCCTCCCCATGTAACACTTGCAATTGCTTTCCCCTGGCAATGCTTATAGTATTTTACAGTTAAGTGTGACTGTGTCCTTTAAAAAAGTCTGTTGAGCTCTTCTATGAATTAGTTGCGTGCCATCTATAGATCTGGAAAGCCGCCTTAGCCTTCATCCAAACGTTGATTCAAATGTTGGGCATGCGCTGTGCCTGAGGCATCCTTGTCTGGTTTGACATGGATCTGTTGTTCAACAGTCAACTTTTCTGTTGTGGTTATCCATCTGGCAACAAACCCTTTGATCATGGTGGTCCAACTTAGAATATCCTTAGATTTCACAGGTCTGCTGGGAGAGACTTTGCCAAGGACCCCCTAGAAAACCAGATACCTTGTGTCCTTGCCATTCCCCTGATCTACCAGGCTAGTGACCCGGCTGGAAGAATGAGAAGGCATTAGGGTTACACAAGCAGGCAGCAAAGTGCTGTGAATGCCTCCAACTTTCTGTGAGGGAGGAGGGTGGCCTGAGAAGACTCTGAGGGTGGTCAGAGGGAGTCCATGCCTACAAGGGCTCCCCAAGTGTCCTTGGGCTTATCCCAGGGCTGGTGCAGTGATGTGCTGAAACCTCCTGGTACCTGCAGTTGAAGGCCCATTTGTGCATCTCTTCCCCTCTCTGCGTTCAGTGACATCACGTTTATGGTTCACAGTCCCCCATGGTGAGTGTATTTAGGCCACAGCACACACTATAACCAGGTTCCCCACTTCCACCCTTTGCTTCCCCCTGGAGTCGGGCACCAGGGCAGTGCCATGTTGAGGCTGCAGCTTCATCCAGAAGGTGTGAGGGTAGCTCTAGTGCTCTTTGAGGGAAGGGAATAGTGACTGGCAATTCTTCCCTGTCTCCCTGTGTCCAAACAGTCATTTCTAACTCTACTGTTTGCTGTGGTGTCTCCCCAGGATGTGGGCTCCTTAGATGAGAAGATGAAGAGCTTGGATGTGAATCAGGACTCAGAGCTCAAGTTCAGCGAGTACTGGAGGCTGATTGGGGAGCTGGCAAAGGAGATTAGGAAAGAGAAGGCCCTGGAGATCCGGAAGAAGTGATGCCAGCTGGCTGGGATGGGGGCGGGCATGGCATGGCTGGGTTGAACCCCACTCCCCGCAAATAAAGCTTTCTCCTTGAAACACGGATGTTGCTTATTCCAGACCCATCCTGATTTCTTCTCTTGAGACCAGGGGGGTGGGAAAGCTCTGCCCCCACCTGAGGGCAAGTCCAAAAATTATGAGCACCAACATAATTCGTCTTCAAATATTCTGCAGCATCAGGTCTCGAACGGGTAGGTGCTCAGTAATACACGGTTGATGAGTGAATATATGAAAGGTAGACTGAGATCTCTGGGACATGTGAGGGGACTTATATCCCGCCAGCTGCTCTGGGGCTTGGTCTTGGCTTTTACTTTCTTATTCCTGGGGTTTGTGTCCTTGGATGGTAATGATAGCAGTGAACATGTGTTGAGGGCTTGGTCTGTGCCAGGAATGGTGCTGAGCATTTTCTTGCATTAGTTAATTCTCACAGGCTGTTGAGGGAAGTACTATTTTTAAGTCCTGTATCAAAGAAGAGGAAACAGATTTTGGAGAGGTTAAGTCACAAAGACAAGAATAGGTGGAACTGGAACTTCCCCGGTGGAGTGGCCAAGACTCCACGTTCCCAATGTGGAGAAACTGGGTTTCGTCTCTGGTTGGGGAACTAGATCCCATATGCTGTAACTGAAGATCCTGCACAGTGAAGGTCGAAGATCCCTCGTACCACGACTAAGACCCGGTGCAGCCAAAAAAAAAAAAAAAGAATAGATGAAACTGGGTTGAAATTCCAGAGCCTCTGTGATGAATTGGGATCGTCTCTCAATGGGTACACTGGACCGGGTTCTCGTCCTTCTTGGCTGGAGAGGCATGCGGTTTACACTATCTGCCACCAGAGGGAGCAGGGGTGGGGCAACTCAGCAGGTGCTGCCTTCCAGGGCCTGGCACCGCCTTACTGTCAGGAGGCTATCATTTGAGGCCGCTGAGTCCAGAGGAACGTTTAGTCTAAGACAGTCTCCTCATCACACATCATAAAAGGGTCCTAGATTGAGATTTGCCCTGTAAGTACCCCTGGACAGAGAAACCTCAGAGGGAACCCCAGGCTGGAGCTCTGAGGGTCTACTTGAGACATTCCAGAGTGGCTCCCCCAAGACAGATACCCTAAGAGGGATGCCCAGACTGAGATATTAGAGACCTTGGGCTGAGGCACTCTTGGAGAAACACTGCGATTGAAATACCCTCAGAGGGGTCCCCAGATTGAGACCCTTTCAGAAGAATTCTCAGAATAAGACACTTTGGGGACTTCCCTGGTGGTCCAGTGGTTAAGAATCCACCTTCCAATGCAGGGGATGTGGGTTCAACCCCTGGTTGTGGAACTAAGATCCCACATACCTCGGAG
>NW_011494665.1:3239834-3241146 GCF_000754665.1 Bison bison bison
TCCAAAAAAAAAAAAAGAATAAGACACTTCCAGAAGGGTCCTCTCATTGAGACACAGACACCCCTGTGTGCTTAGTCACTCAGTCATGCCCAACGCTTTGGGACCCCATGGACAGTACCTGCCAAGGCTCCTCTGTCCATGAGATTCTCCAGGCAAGAATACCGGAGTGGGTTGCCATGCCCTCTTCCAGGGATCTTCCCAACCCAGGAATCGAACCCAGGTCTCCCGCATTGCAGTCAGAGTCTTTACTGTCTGAGCCACCAAGGAAGCCCAAGAACATTGGAGTGGGTAGCCTATCCCTTCTCCAGGGGATCTTCCTAACCCAGGAATTGAACCGGGGTCTTCTGCATTGTCGGAGAAGGCAATGGCACCCCACTCCAAGAAGGCAATGGCACCCCACTCCAGTACTCTTGCCTGACAAATCCCATGGACGGAGGAGCCTGGTAGGCTGCAGTCCATGGGGTCGCTAAGGGTCGGACACGACTGAGCAACTTCACTTTCACTTTTCGCTTTCATGCATTGGAGAAGGCAATGGCGACCCACTCCAGTGTTCTTGCCTGGAGAATCCCAGGGACGGGGGAGCCTGGTGGGCTGCCGTCTATGGGGTCGCACAGAGTCGGACACGACTGAAGTGACTTAGCAATAGCAGCAGCTCCTGCACTGTAGGCAGATTCTTTACCACCTGAGCTACCAGGGAAGCCCAATTGAGGGCAAAAGTACAGAGGAACCCTGGAAGGAGAGAGACGAGGGAGGGACACTGTGAGATATGCCTGGACCTCAGAATTTAGGAAAGGAGCCTAGAGACTCTGGCTCTGAGCTTCGCCTGATCACACTGACTCCCCTGCCTTCTTCCTCCCCATGGGCTGAGGAGGGCCCCTGGGGTTGGGCTGAGTCCCCCCACCTCAAACTCCGGTCCAGGCTCCCTGGATGTCGTTGTGGGTGCTGGATTGTGTGTTTGGGGGAAGGGGGTTGCAATGCAGCCTCTGTTCAGGGAAGATATGGAATTCTGAGGGAGGGAGGAGCAGCTAGCCCAACCAGTTTGGAGAGGTTGTTAGCTGACAGATAGCCTGCGTGCTAGCTGCTCTGGGAACTGAAAGGAAGTCCCGGACAACCCTCAGTCGGCTCCCTCCTCCAGGCTGCCCTTCTCTGGCTCCTTTCTCCTGACCCAAGTCTCTTCCCTCAGGACTGGGGAAGGCTGGGGTCTGGGACCTCAGCAGGCTTGAGTGTCGCTATCTAAATTGGCCTTGAGGGGAAAGGAGTGTGTGTGTGACACTTTAAAGGACAGAGAAGTCCCTGGGGACATCTTTCAAGC
>NW_011494665.1:3241246-3262493 GCF_000754665.1 Bison bison bison
AACCCGCCCTGACCAGCCTCTTCTCCTTTCCTGGTGGTTGACTCAGGGCCTCTCAGAGCCCCTCTGCTTCTCTGTCTTACTTTTCCTCCAGGCCTTTCCTCCCAGGCTTTGCGCCACTGTGTTTCCAAGTCTTCCCTCTCTCCCTCAGCAGCCTCTCCTCCCCTTTCTTCCCTGGACTCTGCCTGCTGGTCTGGGGCCAGGGGGATCCCAGACCCAGCTTCTCCACGATTCCCTCCTCTCGGCCAGGACGGGGCGGGCTCCCGGAACTGCAGCCAATGGAGGTGGGGCCCTAGGAGGTGGAGCCCCTACTGCAGGCTCACAGTCCAGGCGGCAGCTAGAGCTGGGTGGCCCAGCCAGAGCTGGGAGGCCCAGCCCCCTGCCTCCCCTCCCTCCGCCCAGGTATAAGAGCTGAGCTCAGGTGAGCTAGCTTCTTCAGTCCTGTCTCAGAGGCTGCCAGCGGGTAAGGAGACCCAGGGCTTTTCACCCAAATGGATTGAACCAGGTTCAGAGGGCATGCTTAGCCTATCCTAGCTTAGTCTGGCTGGGGAAGGTCTGGGGGACCAGGCCCTGGAGGCTGGGGTGTGTGTGTGTGCGTGTGTGTGTGTGTGTGTGTATGTACAGAACAGTGGGGGGGCTGAGGAGAGGCCTCTAGATAGTAGGCCTGGGGCTGTGACCTTAGCTCCTGGAGCCTGGGCAGGGAAGGGCTTATGTGGTGTTGGCTCTGAACCCCTGGGTGAGGCACAGAATATCTGGGGTGCAGCCAAAGGGGATAGTTGAGCAAGAAATGCTGAGTTCTCCCCTTAGCTCAGCTGCCCCTCTCCTCTGAGCAGATCATGAGCCATCAGCTCCTCTGGGGCCTGCTGTAGGACGACAAAACTCTCACCACAGGGCCAAGCGCGTCGAGCATCATGGGACAGTGTCGGTCAGCCAACGCTGAGGTGGGCCCATTCATTCCTGACCTTCCTGTTCCCGCTCCTCTCCTTCACCCTGAGGGTCTGTGTCCCCCACTGACTTCTGTCCCCTCACCTTGGCCTTGCTCTGCACTCCAGACCCTGCCTGTGAGACCTGAACCTCCTCTCTGGTGCCCACACAGGGTGATGAAGATGGGCCCCCCTGAAGAGGATGCTTGGGCCTCATGCTAGGACCTGCCCTGCCTGGAGGCTGGGGGAGGCGGGGAGGAAGCCTTGTCCAACCCATGGCTGAGGGCAGAGGACAGTGGGGGCAAAGGGTGCTGGATGCTGGGCTTTGGGGGTGGGCGAGGGCCCATGGGCCTGTCAGCTGTCTTATTCTGTTGGCTCTGTCAGGCTCCTGGGGAAGCAGGCTGTCATAGGGTGGGTGAGGCCTCCTTAACATGGGTGATGTCTCTTGTCCTTAGGATGCCCAGGAACTCAGTGATGTGGAGAGGGCCATTGAGACCCTGATCAAGAATTTCCACCAGTATTCGGTGGAGGGTGGGAAGGAGACGCTGACTCCCTCCGAGCTCCGGGACCTGGTCACCCAGCAGCTGCCCCACCTCATGCCGGTACTGAGAGAGTGAACCCCGCCCCAGGCAGTACCCTGACTTCCCAAGCAAGTGCTCCAAGACCCCACCCACGCTGCCACAGCCCCTGGCACTGGCAACCCCTAGCCCTTCCTCTGTCAATGCCAGGCAGGCTCAGGTCCTGCTTCCTGCCCCTGGGCAGGGTGTGGTGGGAAGGTTGAAAGGTACTGCCTGTCTGAGCTGTGGTGTCTTCCCTCCTTGCAGAGCAACTGTGGGCTGGAAGAGAAAATTGCCAACTTGGGCAACTGTAACGACTCTAAACTGGAGTTCGGGAGCTTCTGGGAGCTGATTGGAGAAGCAGCCAAGAGTGTGAAGCTGGAGAATGCTGTCCAGGGGAGCTGAAAACCTTCCCCTGGAATTCTGGATGGGTCGGGTGGGATGCTGGGGAAAGGGGACCTTAAACACCTCTCTCCACCACCCCCACACTATTCCCCAGCCCCATCTGGCTCGCCTCTGCAGGGTTCAGGTTCATAATGGCTCTTCTGGGGCCTCTGTGCACTTCATCCCTGTGGAGCTTATGAGTCCAGGGGTCCCCACCAAGGGGAGGCTCGGGGAGCCGTTGGGGCCAGGGACATATGTGGAAGGCTGCTGGAGGGTTGAGGATGGTGTAAGGGCCACATCATTTAGTAGTGGGGAAGGGCAGAGAGGAGCTGAGCTGTGGGAAATGATTTGGAGGGTGTGGCAATAGGGATGGACATTTGGTACTAAGAAGGGTCTCTATGAAACTACCCCTCCTAATCTCTTCCCCAACCCAAACTGTCCAGTGCTCTCCCTCCCTGTCCCTAGCTGTGCTTCAGCCTCCTCTCAGGACCCTGTCTCCCTGGCTTAGGAAAGGGGAAGGGAGAAAGAGCAGGCTCGGGGAGAGGCTGAGGACGGGGACTTGGGAGTGAGAGGACCAGCTGGGCGCTTGGGCATTTACAGGATGATGGTTGTTTTGTATCATTTGATTAATAAAAAAAATGGAAAAAAATGAAAGATGTTGTCTTGATTGGTCTACCTCCCATCCCAAGGGTCCATGGGTAAGAAGGAGTTGGGGTGAGTGCGGGTGAATAGCAGAGTCATTGGGTGGCAGGGTTCACGTGGAGGTGCAGTGGTCGGCAGCGGAAGTGACTGGGGGGACTCACACTCTCCCGTGAATGTGGGTTGAGGAGGGCACCAGGCCTAAAAGGTGGGAGACCTGGTCCTTTCTGAGGATCAAGCTGTACTTTGCCAGTGGCCTGGCCTTCTGGCAGGAGAGCGGGGCATGTATGCACACGTGGGGAGAAGGACATGAACCCAGGTGTGCTGGGGCCTGCATGACTAGCAGCGAGGGAGCCGTGAGGCTGTGAAACGGGCTGACCGACCTGGGGTTGAATCTCAGCTCTGCCGCTTACTATCTTTGGAACTTGGGGGCATCATCTCAGAGTATCAGTTTCCTCATCTGTAAAAATGGGATCGGACATGTGATGTGACTACTCAACAGAGAGGCTGACGCAGAGTGAGAGCCCAGGGAGCTGAAGTCACTGGAACGGGGGATGGGGCCCTCCTGGAGTCAGCTTTTGCCTCTGGGACATCCCTGACCAGTTTCCTATGGTATTTCAGAGAAAGGGATGGAGGGGTCGTTTTCAGAAGAATTCTCTGTTGCACATGAGGTCTTAGGGATGCATGCACTGAATGGGGAAGACAGGAGCCACACTCTGGATCCTTCTGACTGGAGCTGACAGAAATGGGCATTACTCTTGAAATCCCAAACAGTCATATTTTCTGTGGCCAGCCAGGCTGGCCTGGAATGCTAACTGAACTTGTCTGTTAGGGGCCGCTGAAACTGGGCTCCCAGTGACCCCTGGTGAGTAGGGCAGGTGACTGTCCTTCCCTTCCTTTCTCGAAGTTGTAAATTCTGCTTGGAGCCTGGGGGACGAGGAGGGTGGGGTTGGGGGAGCACCACCTCTACCACTCCCTCTGGGGTGGGGGCGGAAGGGTGTTAAAAAAGGTGTGTATCCCTTTAACAAGGGCCCAACCCCAGGGCCCAGTCGAGAGGGAGTTCAGTGACTACCTCCCCACCGAGCCAGCTCCGCCGGGCAGGGCCGGGAGGGAGTGGGACAGAATCTGGGAGTGCAGCGGGGAGGAGTCCTGGCTGGGCTGAGCGTGGGGAGCTGCTTGGCAGTGCCAGAGCCCAGGCCCCAGAGCCCTGCAGGAGAGGAAGTGGACCGAGAAGGCAGGTGAGCACCTCAGGCCCATCCTGGGAGGTCTGGGGCTGCTGGAGGGGCCCCCGCAGGCTTGGGAGGCCGGGACAAGGGGCGGTGAAGGGGGCCTGAGGAGAGGGGCCCTGCAGAGACTGAGCAGGAAGGTTTCATTAATTGTTAACTTTCCCCCAAAGCCAGTTTGGGAATGGAGCTTTCTAGTGGGGTCGGGGGCTGGAGAGGGCTTCAGAGGAGTGGTTGCAGTGGTGAGACCCCCTTCCCCAGCCCAGCAGCTGCCTGGGATCGTCTCCCTGGGTTGGGCCACCGGGTAAAGTGTTGAGCTTTGCTCCGATTTTCACTCACAGTTCAGGGCAGATGTGTGTTGGTGGGGGTTGGGGAATAGCCAGACCCTGGACACAGGCCTCGCTGGGCTCTGAGGCCTGTGTCCTGGAACAGGTGATGAAGTCCAGGAGGAGCCAGCAAGGGCCGAGGGGGTCTGAGAGCAGCCTGAGGAGGGGAGGCAGCTCCTGGGTGGCCTCTCTGTAGCTCTGACTCCAGCAGGTCCCAGTGCTCTGAGACCAGGAGAAACCTGGGTGAGGCCCCCTGGAGCCCGAGTTCTAGGAGAGGGGCTGGGAAACTGGGCAGCTTCTCCTCTACCTCAGGACCCAGGCAGGTTCTGGCTTGACTTGCTTTGCTCGGTGGAGCCACCGGCCCTATGGAGCATTCCCCTGCCCTGCCCTGCCCAGGAGGGTGGCGGTGGGGGCAGGGATGCTGGGAGATGGAGCCCCGGAGTGCTGGGGAGCAGGGCTCCCACTTTCCCCTTCGGCTAGAGAGGCGCCGGCTGGGTGTTGGTGAGGCCAAGTGCAGCTGTATGTGTGTGTCCATAGCAAGCTCCTCCAGCGTAACTTGTCTGGAAAAAAAATTCAGATAAACAGGTTTCTGCCTCCAGCTACACACTCTGAAAGCAGAAGCGTTTGGAAGGTAGATGGGTCACCCAAGCAGAGAGGTTCAGAAATGGCAGAATTCCTTGATTATGTATATTTGTGTATTAGATGCTGTGAGTTCTGTGAGGGTGAGGAGGAGTGAGGCAGGGACACCTGTTTGAGATATTCTGGGACTGGGAAAAGAGCTAGAGGAGGGGGGACAGACAGTGGAGCTGTAGAGGCTGGAGAAGTAGTTTGGAACAGCCTTGCATATAGAGCAAAGCATTACCAGCCTGGTGGTAGATTTTGCCTTCCTGTGCTTTGCAGACAGCTGGGGCAAATGAGTGAATTAAGAAAGAAACGAATGAGTGAATGAATGAGTCAATGAATGAATGAGTAAGCAAATGAATGGTGGATACAGGAGTGAGGTCAATGGAAGGGATGCAGAGAATGCCAAATTTAAGCTTGAGGGTGGACTAGGCTCTAGAGGAGAGATGACTAGGAGGGATAGGAGTCCAGGGACATATCCCAAAACTTGGGAACAATTTAAGACTCAAGAAGTATGTGTGGAGTGGGGAAGAAAAGGTGAGTTTTAGAGGGTGTGGGCTCCATGTGGAAGGGGACTGGGGAGTTAAACAGATGAGGGGGTGAAGAAGAGGCCCTTGGAGGGGTGGGGCCCAGTGCCTGGGGGTGACAGGGTGGGGCTGGAGTGACTGAGACCCAGGAAGGTGGTGTCAGGGCAATTTGAGCTTTTGGAGAAGTCAGCAAGCTGGGCTGAGGTGGGCGGGGTGGGGGTGGGGGCCTCTCAGTTGCTCAATGATGAATCAGCCAAGGTGAAGACAATGAGAACTTTGCCTGCGGGTCGGGGACCCAGCTGAGAGGGTCCTTTGCAGGATGAGTCCTTCTATTACTGCTTTTTCTGAAGGCTGTAGTATACAGTCCAGCTCCCCCATCACTCTCAGGACAGGATCTGCTTAGAGGAAAGTCAGTGCACTAGTTACCTCCTGCCCCGCCCTTCCCAGGGAGGGGCTGAGGGGAAGGCCCACCACCTCCCTTCCCCCCAGCCCCTTGTCTGGGGACCCTGTGGCCTGGTAGGCAGGAGGGGCAGGTGGCCTTGGCATGGGTGTAGTGAGGGCCTGTCTCCTGGCCCCCAGGGGAGGGAGGTGATGACACCTGACTATTAGCCTCTGATATCTTTCCTTCAGAAAAAAGAAGAGCGTTTTTTTAACTCCGGAGTTGTCCGGTTGACTAGAAGGTGGGGTGGGGAATTTTGGGAAGCCTGGGATCTGAAGCCTACCTCGCTGGGTGACTGTGCGCTTGACAGGAGGTGCTGAGATGTCTCCTGGGAGCTCACCTATGTCTTGCCAGATAGAGGCTGCTGCTGCTACTGCTAAGTCGCTTCAGTCGTGTCCGACTCTGTGCAACCCCATAGATGGCAGCCCACCCGGCTCACCCGCCCCTGGGATTCTCCAGGCAAGAACACTGGAGTGGGTTGCCATTTCCTTCTCCAATGCATGAAAGTGAAAAGTGAAAGTGAAGTCGCTCAGTTGTGTCTGACTCTTTGCGACCCCATGGACTGCAGCCCACCAGGCTCCTCCATCCATGGGATTTTCCAGGCAAGAGTACTGGAGTGGGGTGCCATTGCCTTCTCCGTTTACAGATCCTCAACCTTCTAAAAGTGACCTGCCTCAGTATGAGCTTGCAGTCAAACTATATGTCTAATATGGTGTCATTTGTCTATGTTACTTGGTTTCTTTCTTTCTTTTTTTTTTTTTTTTGCTTTTTGTTACTTTTTTTTGGTGTCATCACTTCAGTTTGATTTAGTCACTCAGTCGTGTCTGACTGACTCTTTGCGACCCCATGGACTGCAGCCTACCAGGCTCCTCCACCCATGGATTTTCCAGGCAAGAATACTGGAGTGGGGTGCCATGAGACATGGTAAAAAGGAAGGGCAGGACTGGGCTCCAAGAAGGCAGGTGGTGGGAGGGGAGTGGGTGACCAGCAGGGAGAGGGACAGTGGCACATTGCCCCCAAACCCATTTCTTCCCATTTGCTCTCCTTTTTTATTTTAATCGTTTATTTATTTACTTATGGTTGCACTGGGTCTTTGTCCATGTGCATGGGCTTTCTCTAGTTGGGGTGACTGCAAACTACTCTCTAGTTGCGCTGTTCAGGTTTCACTGTGGGGGCTGCTCTTGCTATGGAGCACAGGCTGTAGGCACGAGAGCTTCAGTAGTTGCGGCTCAGGCATTAGAGCACGCAGGCTTGGTAGTTGTGTTCCCTGGGCTTAGTTGTTCTGTTACAGGTGGAATCTTCTTAGAACAGTGATCAAACCCATGTCATTGGTGGGCGGATTCTCATCCATCCTACCACCAGGGGAGTCCCTCCCTTTCCTATTCTTATTTCCCTCAGGATTCCTCATTTGGGGAACAAGGTCTGGGATGGGTAAAGTCAAGGGTTCTCTGAACTTTCTCCCACTCCCAAGGTTAGTTGGGAGTAGTTGATAAAATTCTTGCTGACATGAATGCAGCATCAGGAATTCTCAGGAATACTGGTCACAGGCGTGGCCCATTCCGCATCCGGGGGCAGGAAGGCAGACGGTTCACGGGCTGAAACACTTTTGTCTTCATTTGTGAATGTTAGAGCGTTTGTATGAAAGTCTCACAAAGGTGTGAACATTGAACCACACAATTACACACAATAAAGAAAGATGTCTTCCCTGGTGGCTCAGATAGAAAAGAATCTGCCTGCAGTGCGGGAGACCTGGGTCAGGTAGATAGATCCCCTGGAGAAGTGAATGTCAACCCACTCCAGTATTCTTACCTGGAGAATTCCCTGGACAGAAGAACCTGGCGGGCTATATACAGTCCTCGGGAGTTGCAAAGAGTTGCACACAACTGAGCGACTAACACTTTCATTTTTCACTTTCACTGGAAAAAGAGTAGGGTTTCCTATATTTCTGGTTCCATATTTCATCTTTCTGGCCACAGGCCAGATGGTCAGGTGGACGAGGCTGCAGAGAGAAGGGGAGAATACCTGGTTAGAGTCGCCTCAGCCTGACCTCTCTCCCTCTCAACTCTCCTTCCTTCCTGCATCCTGGCTTTGTCCTTCTGAACTCACCCTTCCTTTAGAAGAAGTTTCATAGAAGAGACATCTTATCAGGGACCTTGGCTGCCTAGCGTCAGGGCTGGAAGGAGGTGAAATATTTATAGAACCTCTACCTTGAGCAAGGCATTGACCAGGTCATGTGGGCCAGGGGAGATGCAGAGATGGTTGTATATCTTGGGTTTTAAAAAGTGGTCCCAAAGTCTCCGTGTCCTATTGTTTGGTTCAGGAAACGCAGTGGCTGCATGTAAGAAACACCATCCTTGCGTCAAGGAATGTCTGGTGTCTGAGGAGAGAAGATCTTAGAAGAGATTGCAGCCATACTAGCTAGTGGGCCCAGCCGACAGCGGCTGAGAGTCTGTGGGAGTCAGGGGAGGGGGGTACTGACGGCAAGGGCCAGGGCAACCTCCCCCAGGAGGTGGGGTTTGGGCAGGCTTCAGCTAGGTGGAGAGGGCAGGGTAAAGGGCCCAGGAAGAGGGATGGAGGGCCAAGAGGGGATTAGAGAGCAGGTGGCAGGGGTGGGAGCTGTGGTGGGCCAGGGAAGCGGACCTCCCTTCCAAAGCGAACCACGGGATGCCCTGATAACGGTGTCCATCGTCCAGAGCCAGGACCAACGGGCAAGGTGGCTGCAACTCATCCTTGGGCTTGGGGGTGGGAGGGAAGGCTCATTTGCCAGGGTTCACTTGGGGGGGCTCTGGGCATGGGTGGTGACTCACAGAGTAGATCCGCCTGCTCCCCTCATATCCTGTTATTCTGTTGGCTGTATCCGCTTGGAATGTGAGTGCCTTTTGTCCTGGGGCGAGGGGGTGACGTGTTGTAGCCTCTGGCTGGCTTCGGAGGCTCCATCTCCAGCTGTCTCCAGCTGGGGCAGGACCAGGCCTGGCTCCTCCTTAGGTAATGGGGTGGGGGGGTGGTCCTTGGATCCTGCTGTATATTTCGAGGTGGGTATGAGGGAGGTTAGGCTAGCCGGGGGTGGGTGGGGACCTGCACAAAGCCTGACCTGGTGTATCAGGATATTGTTTAACCAGAGAAGGACAGCCATGGCCTGAGACCCTGAATGTACCGTCCTGGAGCCCAGCTGAAGGATTAGGGAGATCCTAAGTCTGCCTCCTGCTTTGTGGCCTGGGGCCAGGTCTCAGGCCACCTGGGGGGTGGGGGACATGGCTCCTGTCCCTCCCCAGCCCCCGTGGCCCATCCTATGAGTTTCTAGCTGATACTTGTTCCCGGGGCAGGGACCCTGGGTAGGCTGGGTATGGAGAGGGCAGAGGGATGGGTGCTGGCACTCTCTGTCTTCCCACGGATCCTCTCTTCTCTCTGGGGCTCTGACAAGCCCAGTGCCTGGGGCTGGGGAAGGGCCTGGAAAACCTGCTGAGGCGGTTGAGCTGGAGATCACCTGGATGAGAGGAGACACATAGTTCTCATTCCAGGCCCACCTCCACGTTCAGCCTGGGTTCTTGGGTTCTCCTTTCTCTCCCTCCTCCCGAGGTCCGGGGTCTGGCCGGCTAGCATGGGGGGCAGGAGCCCAGGGGGTGGGACCAGCGGGAGGACAGGGGCTGGGAGACCTAGGCAGAGATGTGGTCTGTGAGCTGTCCTCTCTTCCCCTCATCCTGGCGCCCAGGCCCCGTGAGGCGTGAGGCAGTGAGATGGCGGACTCCTACACGGAGCTAGAGAAGGCGGTGGTCGTCCTGGTGGAAAACTTCTACAAATACGTCTCCAAGCACAGCCTGGTCAAGAACAAGATCAGCAAGAGCAGCTTCCGGAAGATGCTTCAGAAAGAGCTCAACCATATGCTGACGGTGAGCTTCCCCCGACCCAGGGGCCTGGCCCTCCTCAGCCCCCAAAGCCCTGTCCCCTCTGAGTGTCATTCCCGACCGCTTTCTCTGTCCTTTCAGAGTCCTGCCCCCCACCCCAACCAGGGTCTCAACTCCACGCAGGCCTCTGTCTTCAGCGTGCCCAGGCCTGAGCCAGTGAGGGCTCTGTTCCCATTTTCCGAAGGCAGCAGCAGCCCAGGCCTGGGGTCCTGCCTGGGGCCGCTGTAGAGCTGCCACATCAGCACTGCTAATCCTTGATTCTCCCCCAGGACACGGGGAACCGGAAGGCTGCTGACAAGCTCATCCAGAACCTGGATGCCAACCACGACGGGCGCATCAGCTTTGATGAGTACTGGACCTTGATAGGCGGCATCACTAGCCCTATCGCCAACCTTATCCGTCAGCAGGAGCAGCAGAGCAGCAGCTAGAGGCCCTCCCGCCATCCCTCCCGCCACGCCCTTCCTAGGCTCCCTCCTCAGCCTCCTCTGCCCACCCAGGCCCGTCCTCTCTTCTCCCTCTAGACCCTCCTAGGACCATAGCGGAACAGGGTAAGGGGAAACGTCAGGGCCCCTTTGTGAGTGTCTCAGTCTGGGGGTGCCTCCCTGTGGGTCTCAGTCCCTGGAGCCAGAGGACCCTGGGGCCCCTCTGTGACAATGCTGTATGGGGACCCAAGAGTTTCCCTACCTGTTCAGTCCATCTACCCTTCTGACTTCCGATGTTCCTGCCTGATTCCAGGCCTCTCCTGACCTCAGAGGTCAGCTTGCTGCTTCAGGTCTCCCGGGTTCCTGGCAGAACCAGCAAGGACTTCTCTCTCGCTCTCCCTTCAGCCCTTCTGCTGGGTAGAGGAGACTTCCAGGGATTGTCCTCCAGCTGCCTCTGGGTCTGGAAACAGGGTCTGGGAACAGGGTCGAGCCCCCTCCCTCCTCTTCAGCCACTGAAATGGGAAAAAGGCTTGATCTGGAGTTTTCCTCCCCCTCACCCAGTCCCTTTGTCGTGTTTATTAAAGCCTTTCCACTCCTTGGAACCTCCTCTTGTTTTGGTGATCTTTGCCAGGGGCCCTAAGGCAAGGGAGCAGCAAGGGGGAATCTCATGAGAAACCCCAAGGGCAGAGGAAGAAAGGAGGACTCTGGGACCCTGCAGGTGCTGTCAGCAAAGGGTCAGCAACTTCTTCCCTCCTCCTTGAAGGGCCAAGGTCACATGTCGTTACCTCTGGGCCCTCATAGCCCAAACTCAACTCACGTTCAACTTCTGGGCACACACTGCATCCCATTTAGTTCTCACTGCAATTCCAGGAGAGAGGGGCCACGACTCTCATGTTGAGTCATGAGTAGGACTGAGATACTAAATTCTCATCCATAGATGATTCTAGTACACAGAGAAGTTTATGGGATGAGGAAGTGGGGTGCAAAGAAAGAGGGGTGTGGGAGGCAGAGTTAGGCGTTACACCTGATGTGGGGGACAATGACAGCTTCTGTGTTTCCTCCCTGACATGGAAAGACAGCACATGCCCCCAGGAGAAATAGGGCAGGAGTTCTAGCCTGCAGGGGTCTGGATCAGTGGTTTCCAACTCCAGAAAGTGTACCCCAAGGTTTAAGGTTTTTCAAAAGATGCACAGTCATAAACAGTTTTACAGTTTTATTGGAATCCTTTACAGATCCTGCTGCTGCTACTAAGTCACTTCAGTCGTGTCCGACTCTGTGCAACCCCATAGATGGCAGCCCACCAGGCTCCCCTGTCCCTGGGATTCTCCAGGCAAGAACACTGGAGTGGGTTGCCATTTCCTTCTCCAATGCATGAAAGTGAAAAGTGAAAGTGAAGTCGCTCAGTTGTGTCTGACTCTTTGCAACCGCATGGACTGCAGCCCACCAGGCTCCTCCATCCATGGGGTTTTCCAGTCAAGAGTACTGGAGTGGGGTGCCATTGCCTTCTCCGTTTACAGACCCTCAACCTTCTAAAAGTGACCTGCCTCAGTATGAGCTTGCAGTCAAACTATATGTCTAATATGGTGTCATTTGTCTATTTGTTACTTGGTTTCTTTCTTTCTTTTTTTTTTTTTTTTGCTTTTTGTTACTTTTTTTTGGTGTCATCACTTCAGTTTGATTTAGTCACTCGGTCGTGTCTGACTGACTCTTTGAGACCCCATGGACTGCAGCACGCCAGACTTCCCTGTCCATCACCAACTCCCTGAGCTTGCTCAAACTCACGTCCATCGAGTCGGTGATGCCATTCAACCATCTCATCCTCTGTCGTCCCCTTCTCCTCCTACCTTTCGTCTTTCCCAGCATCGGGGTCTTTTTCAATGAGTCAGTTTTTTGCATCAGGTGGCCAAAGTATTTGATGTCAAGGAATATTGGCTTGTTACAATGTCATGAGGCTGTCTCCGTAACTTTTCTTCTATGAGTTTTATAGTTTCAGGTCTATGTTTAGGTTCCCATTTGAGTTAATTTTTGTATATGGTGTAAGGTAAGGGTCCAGATTCTTTCCTTTGTATATGAATATCCAGTTTTCCTAATACCATTTAAGAGACTATCACTTTCCCATTGTGTGGTGTTGATATCCTTATTGAAAATCATTCAATCAAATATGTGAGGGTGTAGTTTTGGGCTCTCCACTCAGGCCCATTGGCCTGTATGTCTGTCTTTTTGCCTGTCCATACTGTTTGGATTACTGTAGCTTTGTAATGTGTTTTGAAATCAGGATGTGTGAGGCCTCCAGCTTTATTCTTCTTTCTCAAGATTGTTTTGACTACTTGGGGTCCTTTGAGATTCCATATTAATTTTAGGATAGTTTTTTTCTATTTCTGAAAAAAATGCCATTGGGATTTTGATAGGGATTTCATTTACTCTCTAGGTCACTTTGGATAGTATGAACATTAAACTATATTAAGCCTTCCAATCCATGAATCTGGGATGTCTTTCCCTTTATTTGTGACTTCCTTAATTTCTTTCAGCAATCTTTTGTAGTTTTCTGTGTACAAGCCTTTTGCCAAGGACTTGATGTGGTAGTTCCTTAAAGCCTAAGTTGTGAGGATGCCATGAAAAATCCCGGAGGCAACTCAGAATAGAGCTCCCTTCACTGTCCCTGGTTTGTGCCTGGAGACCAACACTTTACCCATCAAGAGTTTAGAACAGCAGGTGGGAAATGAGCAGATGTGTGACCCCAGTTAGCCGCTTATTTCTAGAGGGTTCTAAGTGTAACCCTAGAGCGCTGGCGATGATGCTGAGCTTCAGTGGAGGTCAGAGAAGCTTACCAACAGTCACTGCTTGAGCTCCAGGGCCTGGAGCCAGAGAGGCCCCAAAGGAACAAAAGCAGCCTCTTCGAGGTCAGGCAGCTCAGCTGGAGGCCTCCCTGGGGAGTGTTGGGGCCAGCAAAGGGCCAGGCTTTCTCCCTCACCCAGGAGTCAGGGACCAGATGGCGTGAGCAGGGCCTGAGCAGAGCAGGGGGATGGGGCCCAGAAACAGGCTCCTGTGGGGGTCCCACAGTGGAGCTGAGAAGGGTCCCTCTGTCTGGGGTCTCACACTGGCCTGCCCTAGTATCTAAACTATTGGGACTAAGGGGGTGGGTACCCAATAAATTGTGCCCATCAAACCCATCTGTCTCCAGGCTTGTCATTCTACAGGGTGAGAACCTGGGTTATCTTCCCACATTAGGGTAAGAACCCTAAAACCACCTGGGTCAGCTTTTGTATTTCCTATACATTTTGATTTTCTGTTCCATTTCTATTCCTAGTAAAGTCCCTTTCAGAAAACAAAGCAGTCCTTTCTGTAAGTCCAGTGTTAAAAGTTTTGAAACAACTTTTCTCATCCAAGGCTCTAGTGGTCCTCCTGGCAGCCCTATGAGATAGGAATCATAATCCACATTTTACAGATGAAGATATCGAGGCTCAGAGAAGTGACATGATTTAGTTAAAGACACACTGCTGATCTGACCAGTGGACCTGCCGCTCAGGCCCCCTGCTATTCCTAACTCTGTGTGGGCTGCCCAAAGGGCAGAGGCTGTGTCTATGTCTTGGCCCCAGTGAGTATGAAGCATTTAAGCCCCTTATAGGCCCTGGATGGTGGTCGTGGTTGCTTCTGCTGAAGAAACATTCATTTGTTTATTCATTTACTCATTCAGAGCACAGTTCTTTGGGGTCTTCCCTGGTCCAGTTGTTCAGAATTTGAGCTTCCACTGTAAGGAGTGTAAGGAGCATGTGTTCCATCCCGGCAGTGCAGCCAAAAAAATAAATTAAAAAAATGAATATAGTACTTGTATGTGCCAGGCACAGTAGATAGTGCAGTAAAAAGAGAAGGAAAAATATGTTTCCTGATTTTATGGGACTTACAGTTTAGAGAAGAAAACAAATAACCATGCAATCACACAAACAAGTGGATGATTACAAACTGAGGTCAACTGCCAAGGGATCATATTTACAGCAAAAATTTTTTTTCCCCTGCATCAGGCCTCTTGTGGGATCTTAGTTCCTGGATCAGGGATCAAACCTGGGTCATGATAGTGAAAGCACTGAGTCCTAAACACTGGACCATAGGGAATTCCAAACACTGGACCACAGGGAATTCCTTATAGTATTTTTAAACAAAGAAACCTGATTTAGTCTGGGAGTGGGGAGTGTCCTTGTGGAAGTGACTCTTGAGATTTAAAAGATGAGCAAAAGTTATCCAGGCAAGGGGAAGATTGTGAAAGTAAAGTTGAGGGGAAGAAGTGCTACCCAAATAGACCATCATATGCAAAGTTTCTGTGGCAGGAAGCTCCTTTTTACTAAGGGAAAGTGCGTGTGGCTAAAGCCCAATAACAAGATGAGGCTGGAGAGTTCCCTCAGGGGCATGCTAAGGATTGACAGCCACTGAATGGTTTCTTTCAGCAATGTGAGTGTGTGTGTGACTCTGTGTGTGTGTGTATGTGTGCACACACGCGCGCGCGCGCACTTGGGTGTGTGATGTGCCCAGATTTGCATTTTGAAAAATTTCACTTATTTTGCCACATGGAAAAGATTAAGAGAAGGGGTAAAGTAGGGGCAGGGAGACCAGTGAAGAGATACTTTAACAAATAATAGTTAACTGTTGCTGAGTACTTACTCTATACGAGGTTTCTCTGGTGGCTCTCTGGTTTTCTCCAGTGAAGGACAAGGAAGCCTGGCCTGCTGCAGTCCATGGGGTCACAAAGAGTCAGACACAACTGGACGACTGAACAACGGGTGACTCAGTGGTTAAGAATCCATCTGCCTAATGCAGGAGATGCGGGTTTGATCCCTGGGTCAGAAAGATCCCCCAGAGAATGAAATAACACCTAATTCCCCTATTCTTTCTGGGAAATCCCATGGACAGAGGAACCTGGTGGGCTGCAGTCCATAGCATTGCAAAGAGTTGGATCAGACACGACTTAGCAACTAAACAAACAAATGTACTCTATACAGGCACTGTTCTGAGTGTTTCACACATACTAAATCCCTAATCCCCAGAATCCAATGAAGTAAGTACTTCTGTTATCCCCATTTGACAGGTGAGGAAACCGAGGCACAGAGAAGTTGCATAACTTACCAGAGATCATACGGCTGATAAGCGGTGGGGCCCAGGCAGTCTGATTTGGGAGCTGCGGCTCTCACCTACGACTGTCTCCTGACCTCCGGTAGAGAGAGTGAGCATGCAGGCTCATTTACCCCAATCAGCATGTGCTTGTTTAGTGCTCATTACCTGCCGGGCAGTATTCTATCTCTGGGGAGCTTGGAGTCTAGTCAGGTGGAGATACATGAGCAGCAAGCAAACAAGGAAATCATATGGTGTGTAAAGAAGAATAAAACAGAGATGAAGAACAGTGAATTGTGGGGAGAGGGGTGGTGGGGAGATGTGAGAAGCAGATGCATTTGTGAGAGATTTAGGGGGTAGAATCATCAGGTCTTGATGGATTGGGCATAATGGACCAGGGAGAGGCAGGTGTCCAGGAGACCAATATTTCTGACTTGTGAAACCAGATGGATGGTGGTGCCATTTATTGCCACAGGGAAAACTGGAGGCCTAGATTTGGGGGAGTAGGTGTGTGGAAACAGCAAGTTTAGTTTTATGTAGTAATGTCAAAGGAGTTGTTGGATATACATACCAGAGTTCAGAGGAGAGGGCTAGATTGGTAGGTTGAGAAGCAGAGACATATAGATGGAAACCTAAGCATGGGGCATGGATGAGCTTGCAAGGGATAGAGAGTGAAATGAGAAGAGAAGAGGTTCTGTCTAAAGAGCATCTGCAATTCTGACACCAATTCCAATTTTAGAGTGTGAGTTTTTCCCCCACTTCACCAAGCAGGGTGTCCTAAACTCAGCTCAATTCTGACACTAATATCTGCCAGGAGACAGCATCAGACCTACCAGTTAAGGGTTCAGTCTTACAAAACGTCCCCCCAAACCCTCCCAGTTCAGTTACCAATCGAAAGTCTGCCTATAAAGAGAGGTTTTCACAACCCCTTCTTTCAGTACTAAAGCACAGTTCTCTTCCCCAGATAGTCACGTGGCATCTCCCTCATCTACTTAAGGTCTTTGGTCAAATGTCACTCTCCCAATAGAACCTTCCTGATCACTTTATTTAAAATTGAACCTCTCCACAGGCTGGTATACCCTATCCCCACTGCCTGCTTTATTTTTCTGCATGGCACTCATGACCTCTAAAATTCCATGTGCTTTTACTTTTTCTTCGTTGTTCATTGCAAGCACCACAAGGGAAGATTTCATTGTCTCGCTTGTTCACGGCAGTGTCCCCCAGTGCCTAGCACATAGTAAGTACTTAATATTTGTTGGGTTTTCCCAGGTGGCTCAGTGGTAAAGAACCTGCCTGCCAATGCAGGAGATGCAAGAGACTGGGTTCAATCCCTGGGTTGGGAAGATCCCCTGGAGAAGGAAATGGCAACCTACTCCAGTATATATATATATATTTTTTACTTTACAATATTGTATTGGTTTTGCCATACATCAACATGAATCTGCCACAGGTGTACACGTGTTCCCCCTCCTGAACCCCCCTTCTACCTCCCTCCCCATACCATCCCTCTGGGTCATCCCAGTGCACCAGCCCTGAGCATCCTGTACCATGCATCGAACCTGGACTGGCGATTCATTTCACATATGATATTATACATGTTTTAATGCCATTCTCCCAAATCATCCCACCCTTGCCATCTCCCAGAGAGTCCAAAAGACTGTTCTATACATCTGTGTCTCTTTTGTTGTCTCACATACAGGGTTATCGTTACCATCTTACTAAATTCCATATACATGTGTTAGTATACTGTATTGGTGTTTTTCTTTCTGGCTTACTTCACTCTATATAATAGGCTCCAGTTTCATCCACCTCATTGGAACAGATTCAAATGTATTCTTTTTAATGGCTGAGTAATACTCCATTGTGTATATGTACCACAGCTTTCTTATCCATTCATCTGCTGATGGACATCTGGGTTGCTTCCATGTCCCACTCTCCAGTATTCTTGCTTGGGAAATCCCATGGACAGAGGAGCCTGGAGGGCTATAGTCCATGGGGTCACAAGGACCCGGATACAACTGAGCGCACACACACACACACACAAACACACACACACACACACAGTATTTGTTGAATAAGTGAACTTCCATGTGGATGACTCACAGTACATGAAACTGACCAGGTCCAACAACAAACTCTTGGTTTTCCCTCCTGATCCGTTTCCTCAACCCCACCTCCCATATTAATGGTGGGGGAGATGGTGATGCACAGGGAGGCCTGGCGTGCTGTGATCCATGGGGTCGCAAAGAGTCAGACACGACTGAGCGACTGAACTGAACTGAACTGAACCATCTGCACATGTTCAAGTCAAATCCAGAAGTCTTCCTGGGTTCTTCCTTACATCTTACTCCCCATACCTAATTGATCAACAAGTCCTTTTATTTAAAAATAAATCTCAAAATATTCACTTCTTTCTCTCTATAATGCCCTTCCCATCACCTCATTAATTTTTCAATTAAAAATTAAAAAAAATTTTCTTTTGGCCATGTGACATGCAGGATCTTAGTTCCTTGACCAGGGATCAAACCCCTGCCCCATGCAATGAAAGCACAGTCTTAACCACTGAACCACCACCCTTCCCATCATTTCAAAGCCATCACTATCTCCCTGTCACTGCAAGGGCCAGTATTCTCTGCTTCCCACAAATCCTGCTTCAATTCATTCTTGAAATAACTGCCAAGGTCATCTTTTCTCCTTCTAAAGGAATGCCCATGACCCATATCCATCAGTAGCAGCAACAAGAACAATAAATTAAGAAGCAAGGTACAGAGAAGAAAGAAAAAAAATTAATCACTATCCCACTGTCCAGAAATACACATTAACCATTTGTTCAATATCATTTGGTGCTCTCTCTATCAGTACAGATAGCTAGAGAGACTGATTGATTACAGAATAAAAAGTTATAAAAATGGGACCACAGTACACGTTATTTATAATAAAAGAAGATATTTTAAGTTTTGCTTGTAGATAAAAGGGACAAGTAGCAGCGGGAAAATGAACAAATTATTGAATTTCAGATAAATTATTTTTCATCATGAGAAATATTAATGTGTAAAAGAGTCAGAGATGAAAAAACAACTCCTCATCACCTACCAGAAGGATGAGGAAAACAGTATATTTATGTTTACTTCCATTTCCCCTCTCCCAATCTACCAATTGCTGAGAGTTATATTAGTTAATTTTAAAATGTTGACATATACAATATTTATATTCTGTTTTGTAACCACGATTTCCAAGGCAAGTTTAGTTTTAGTTCTATGAATTCAGCACTCACAAACAGACCTTTAAGCCTGGCTTCATTTCAACATCCTTTATTTGAGTAATTATTTGGTTGATTGGATTTCAAAGGGCTCTTGGCTTCTGCATTTCCTGAGTTCTTTCAGCTTGAGACTTGCTGCTTGGCAGGGCATAAAATTCTCAGGTCCTACATTCTTTCTCTCTGTACCCTGTAGATATGGCTCCTCCATTTGCTGCTGATGTGAGTTCCATGGGAAAATCTCAGGCTAAACAACTTTTCCTACCTTGTCTATGGCTTACTTTCCCTTCATGGACGCTCTCTCCTTTCATATTCTTTTTCTACAATTCTAATGATGAAATATTTCATGTATATAGAAAAGTACAGAAAATAGCACAGCATCCAATTATAATCTTTTCTGAATTTAAACATTAAAAAATATTTGCTTTAGGTCCCTTAAAACAAACAAAACTTACAGATCTAGGCGAAGGCCTCCACGTGTAATCATTTATTACACTGACCTTCTCCATAGCTGTAGCCAGTGTTGGGGAGGAAGATATTTTCCTCTGCCCTCCTAGGTTCTTCTGCCTGGTCTAAGAATTAAATTGACATGAGACCAATTAACAGGAGAAAATAAAACAGAAGTCTAATAATATGTTTATGTGGGAAAGACCCAGGAAAACTGCATATTAGTATCTCACCAGAATGGTCAAAACCCTCACTTTGAGTAACATCTTCAACTAAAGACAAAAGAGGAATTTAGGGAGCAGTGGTTTGGAACTTCAGAGGGAAGGAAGACAATTCAGTCGGAGATGGAAAAGCAAATATTTGGTAAATAAATGTTTGCTGGGCCATGACAATGGGATAGGAGTGGACTCTGATCTTGCCCTACCACACCTAGCCTAGATTCTTTGCAGATATCTTTGGTGATAGCTCTGTTTTGGCTTTTATCTAAATTCTTTAGGCAGGGCTTCCCTGGTGGCGCCCTGGATAAGAATCCATCTGCCAGTGCAGGGGGACATGGATTTGATCCTTGGTTCTAGAAGATTCCACATGCTGTGGAGCAACTAAGCCCATGCGCCACAACTACTGAGTCAAGCCTGTGTTCTGCAAAAGGACAAGCCAGTGCAACGAGGAGCCAGGGCGCTGCAAGGAGGAGTAGCACCCCTCTCTCCCCCACCACTGCTGGCCGCAACTAGAGAAAACCCACGAAAAGCAACAAATACCCAGCTCAACCAAAAAATAAATATAGACACTTTTTGGCAGCTAAGGGGGAGGTAAAAAGGTGCAAAGAGCTGGTTCATTGGAAAAGACCCTGATGCTGGGAAACATTGAAGGCAAAAGGAGAAGGGGGTGGCACAGGATGAGATGGCATCACCGACTCGATGGACATGAATTTTGAACAGACTAAAGGAGACAGTGGAGGACAGAGGAGCTGGCGTGCTGCAGATCATGGGATCTCTAGTTGAACACGACCTAGTGACTGAAGAGCAACAACAAAAAAGAAAGACTTCCTGAATCTTATGTTTCTTAAAATTAAATGAATCTTCAAGCCAAAGGGACTCATTTTGGGGTGGCAAAGTTTGCTTTCAAACATCACCATCCCCAATTATGTGTTTATGATTCTCTTGGTTAAAAAAGATAATTTTGATCACCTATATACATATTCCTAAGCAATATGTTATTTAGTATTGCATGTTCTTGCACTTTAAGTAAGCAGTACCATAATGCAGAGATTCTTTTGCAGCTTCCTCTCTTGTTTTATCCAAACTGATGGAGTTGATTTGTTTTCATTGCTGTATCATATTTCATTGTTTAAATATGCTCTAATTTATTTCTCTATACTGTTGATGAACACTAGAGCCCTTTTCATTTTCTTTCTATTTCTTTTAAAACTATTTTATTACCTATTAATTAAATTTTTTATTGTATTATAATAAGGAAACATAATTATAACCTGTGTAATAATGATTCTTTGGAGCTGATTGAGACTTCTTTTGCATCCTAGAGTTTATTCAATATTACATGATCCACATGTGTTTATTTTCTTTTTGTTGAGTGTAGAATTTTATATATATATATAGACTAATAGTATGAATTTACCAATAACATCATTCAGCTATTTTATATTTATGTTTATTTTTTGTCTCCTTAATCAGTTTCTGAGAAGAGTGTATTACAATTTCTAACCATAATTTTTATTTATTTCTTCCAGAAGTTTTGTTAGCTGTTGCTTTATATAGTTTGAGGCTATATTACTGGTGTTTGTATGTTCATGATGTTTGTATTTTCTTGTATTATGTTCCTCTTGTTTCTTATATGTTTTCAACTTGAATTCTCTTTTATCAAACATCAAAATTACTTCTCTGATATTTCTTTATAACAACAACAGCAAGTATTTATTTATTTATTTGGCTGCAGTCAGTCTTAGTCGGAGCATGTGGGATCTACTTCCCTGACGGGGTGGAACCTGGGCGCCCTGCCTTGGGAGCACAGAGTCCTAGCCATTGGACCACCAGAGAAGTCCCCCTGATATTTCTTATGCTTTATATTTACCTGGTATATTTTCACCTGTTTTTTGTTGTTGTTGTTGTTGTTGTTCAGTCACTAAGTTGTGTCTGACTCTGCAACCCCATAAACTGCAGCATGGCAGGCTTCCCTGTCCTTTACTATGTCCTGGAGTTTGCTCAAACTCATGTCCGTTGAGTTGGTGATGCCATCCAACCATCTCATCCTCTGTCCTCCCCTTCTCCTCCTGCCCTCAAATCTATCCCAGCCATCAAGGTTTTTTCCTATGAGTCAGCTCTTCGCATCAGGTGACCAAAGTATTGAAACTTCGGCTTCAGCATCAGTCCTTCCAATGAATATTTGGGGTTGATTTCCTTTAAGATTGACTGGTTTGATCTCTTTGCTGTCCAAGGGACTCTGAAGCATCTTCTCCAGCACCACAGT
>NW_011494665.1:3262593-3283526 GCF_000754665.1 Bison bison bison
TTTTTTTTTTTTTTTTACTTTAAAATATTTTAAATTTAATGTTTTTTGTTTTTTTTTAACACAAAAACATTTTGTATTGGGGTATAGCCAATTAACAATGTTGTGGTAGTTTCAAGTGAACAGCAAAGGGAGTTAGCTATATATATCAGTTCTGTTCAGTTCAGTCACTCAGTCGTGTTTGACTCTTTGCGACCCCATGAATCGCAGCACTCCAGGCCTCCCTGTCCATCACCAACTCCTGGAGTTCACCCAGACTCACATCCATCGAGTCAGTGATGTCATCCAGCCCTCTCATCCTCTGTCGTCCCCTTCTCCTCCTGCCCTCAATCCCTCCCAGCATCAGAGTCTTTTCCAATGAGTCAACTCTTCGCATGAGGTGGCCAAAGTACTGGAGTTTCAGCTTTAGCATCATTCCTTCCAAAGAAATTCCAGGGCTGATCTCCTTCAGAATGGACTGGTTGGATTTCCTTCTGTCCAGGGGACTCTCAAGAGTCTTCTCCAACACCACAGTTCAAAAGCATCCATTCTTCGGCGCTCAGCTTTCTTCACAGTCCAACTCTCACATCCATACATGACTATTGGAAAAACCATAGCCTTGACTAGACAGACTTTTGTTGACAAAGTAATGTCTCTGCTTTTCAATATGCTATCTAGGTTGGTCATAACTTTTCTTCCAAGGAGTAAGCGTCTTTTAATTTCATGGCTGCAGTCACCATCTGCAGTGATTCTGGAGCCCCCAAAAATAAAGTCTGACACTGTTTCCACTGTTTCCCCATCTATTTGCCATGAAGTGATGGGACCGGATGCCATGATCTTTGTTTTCTGAATGTTGAGTTTTAAGCCAACTTTTTCACTCTCCTCTTTCACCTTCATCAAGAGGCTTTTTAGTTCCTCTTCACTTTCTGCCATAAGGGTGGTGTCATCTGCATACATGTAAATATTTAAAACATTTCTTTTAAATGTTTCTCTTGTTGCAACATATTGCTGAAAATAATTTTAAACCCAATCTGAGAATCTTTTAAGAAGTATGTTTCTTTTGTTCATCTTTATTACAGACACTGGAACTTCCCTGATGGCTCAGATGGTAAAGAATCTGCCTGCAATGCAGGAGACTCAGGTTCCATCCCTGGGTTGGGGAGATTCCCTGGAGAAGGGCATGGCAACCCACTCCAATATTCTTGCCTGGAGAATTTCGTGGACAGGGGAGCCTGGCGGGCTACAGTACATGGGGTCTCAAAGAGTCATACAGGACTGAGCTGATAACACACATTACAGATATCTATATAGCATTAAGACTTATTCTGCCATTTTATTTTGATTTTTCATATAGTGTGCTTTTTAAGTCATTCCCCCCCTCCTTTTTTTTCTTTCTTGCTTTCCAATGGATAAAGCCAACTTTCTTCTTATATTTCAAAAGTTATACCTTCTAAATTTAAAAAATATTGTGATTGCTTTAACTCAACCCCACGTTCCTCCTTGGAATAATTTCTAAGTGTATCATTCATTTTGTATTTCCCTTAACAGGAAAAGTACTTTTTCACACCCTTGTATTCTTTTAATCTTGTCCTTTCCTCTCTCTCTTATACCATCATCTTGACAGTCCCTAAAATTCAGGTTGATTCTTCTTTTGCTTAAGTCCCCAACCAAATGCTAGCTGTCTTGTCCTTCAAGTGCTTTCCCTCAGGCTGACAATAAAATTCAGTGCCAAGTCCCTTTTCTTTTTGCAACTATAACCTGCAGCAGCTGGAGACTCTGCTCACCAACTAACCATTTCATTCTCTCTCTCCCCATTGCCCTTTGGCCTTTTAAAATAATCATATTTTATTTTATTTTTTTGCCACACTACACAGGTTGTGGGATCTTAGTTCCCTGGAGTTGTCCCCTTTCCTCCCTCTCCCCTGAAGTGGAATCACAGAGTTCTAACCACTGGACTGCACTGAGGATATTTTTTAATACCCTCACATTTGATTGACTATTTAGCTCTTTGCAAGATTTCTTTGAATATTTTAAAACATTGTGGTAACCTGCTAGAAAGCACAGGAAGGTCACCTGGCACTCTGTGATGACCTAGATGGGTGGGAAGGAAGTCCAAGAAGGAGGGGATATATGTACACATATAGCTGATTCACTTCATTGTATAGCAGAAGCTAACACAACATTGTAAAGCAATTATATTCCAATAAAAAAAGAAAACTAGGGAAAAAATTTGCTGTTTTGTCTTCTTGCATTTAGTGTTTCTGTTGAGGAGTCTTATGTCACTTTGATTTTTGTTCCTTTGTATTTCTTTTGAAGATATTTAGAATTTTATCTGATTTGATGTTCTTAAATTTCAATATGAGTTTGAATGTGTTTCCCCCCTCCCCCATCTTAGTTACCCCAGTTACCACTTAGCAAATGCCTTCAATCTGAGACCTTTAACCTTTCTCTAATTCTCAGAAATCTATTACCATATTTCTTTAGCTATATCTGCCCCCTTTTTTTCTTCCGCTCTTTGGGGAATCCTCTTATCCTGATCTCACACTTTTTATGTCATTTAGCATCTTTTGAAATATTCTGTCTCTTTAATCTTTTCATCTGCCCTCTGGGAGACTTTATTTTCTTGGGTTCCAAAATCACTGCAGATGGTGACTACAGCCATAAAATTAAAAGACGCTTGCTCCTTGGAAGAAAAGCTATGATGAACCTAAACACCATATTAAAAAGCAGAGACATTACTTTTCTGACAAAGGTCCGTATAGTCAAAGCTATGGTTTTTCCAGTAGTCATGGATGGATGGATGTGAGTTGGACCATAAAGAAGGGTGGGCTCCAAAGAATTGATGCTTTTGAACTGTGGTGTTGGAGAAGATTCTTGAGAGTCCCTTGGACTGCAAGGAGATCCAAACAGTCAATCCTAAAGGAAATTAGTCCTGAATATCCATTTGAAGGACTGATGCTGAAGCTGAAACTCCAATACTTTGGCTAATTGATGTGAAGAACTGACTCATTGGAAAAGACCCTGAGGCTGGGAAAGATTGAAAGCCGGAGAAGGGGACAACAGAAGATGAGATGGTTGGATGGCATCACCAACTCAATGAACATGAGTTTGAGCAAGCTCTGGGAGTTGGTGATGGACAGGGAAGCCTGGCGTGCTGCAGTTCATGGAGTCGCAAAGAGTTGGACACAACTGAGCACCTGAACTGAACTCAACTGGGAGATTTCTTCAGCCTGATCTCCCAGTTCACCCATTTGTTCTTCAGCTGTATCTATCCTTTATTTTTTCCCCAATTGTCGTTCTTTTAATGTCAATGAATATGTCTTTTATATTGGATATGTCTACTCAGTTATTTTTTTATGGCTTCTTGCTTTTTATTTCTATCATTTGTTCTTTATATTTTGAGGATATTTATTATCTTATTTTAACTTCTTGGTTCATCAAGTTCAACATTTTTGCTCCAAACAGTTTAGGTTGCTCTTTTTTCTATGTCATTATAATAGTTAATCACTTCAGGTTCTGATTATTTCGGCTTGCAGGTATACGTTTCCTGGGCTGGGGTGGGATTTGTTCTCAGTCACTGTGTCTGCTGATGGTGTTGGGCCCCTCAGCCAAAGACACCAGAGAACTAGGGTCACTCTTTTCTTTGCTGCCCCTCTACTAGGCAGCACTGTGGGGAGGGATATACCTCCAAACTTTAAGTTTAAACTCTGGGAAGAGGCAGTCTCTTTCATCCTCCAGCTCTGGGGATTTACAGAAGGAGGAGGCTTGGCTGCCTTAGGTCAGCCCACACCTGTTTTCATCAGTTTCTTATCTTGACAGGGCTTTTATGTTGCCCTGTTTGTAGTCAGCTGCCAAGAGTTCTTGTCTTTCCATGGAGGCAATCATCTTATTATCTTTTTTCTAATCCTGAGATCTTAAGAAAAATGGCCATAATCTTCAATTTAATGTTGAGTAAGGTGGTAAGGCAATGGCACCCCACTCCAGTACTCTTGCCTGGAAAATCCCATGGATGGAGGAGCCTGGTAGGCTGCCGTCTATGGGGTCTAGAAGAGTTGGACATGACTGAGCGACTTCACTTTCACTTTTCACTTTCATGCACTGGAGGAGGAAATGGCAACCCATTCCAGTATTCTTGCCTGGAAAATCCCAGGGACGGTGGAGCCTGGTGGGCTGCCGTCTATGGGGTCGCACAGAGTCGGACACGACTGAAGCGACTTAACAGCAGGAGCAGCAGCAGCAAGGTGGTAACAGTGGGAACCCTTTCTTTGTTCTTGACTTTTATAAGAATAATTTAAAGCAGTCATTTACTATTGAGAATGAAATTGCAGTAGGTTTTTGATAGATGCTCTTTGTTAGTTAAGATATTTCTTTCCATTCTTAGATCACTAAGAGTTTTTATTATGAATGAGTATTGAATTTATTCTGGCATCTGTTGAAATAATCATATAATTTTTATTTTTAACCTGTTAATGAGGTAACTTACATTAATACAGTTAAAACCATCTCTGCATTCATGGCATTGACCCAACTTTTAATCATGATGCATTTTTCCTAACTGTAATGCTGGATTCCATTTGCTAATAGTTTATTTAGGATTCTGCATCTGTAAGCATAATTGAGATTGATTTCTAATTTTCCTGTCTCATATGGTACATTTCTGGTGCTAGCATCTAGGGTGATCTACTTAGTCCACAGCTTTGGCTGTGTAACGAATATCAAAAATAGCAGAGGCAAGGAGGAGGCAGAAATTGATTTGTTTATCTTGTACTATCTGGAGATTTGTGGTATAGGGCTGGTTTGGTGGTTCTGCTCAGCTGTCTCTGGTTTGTATGGTTCAAATGGCACATCTTTATTTTAAGCAGCAGTGAAGGAACAATGGCATGTTCTCTGCTATTAAGGGCATGAATCAGAACTTACACATATCAAACAAACAAACAAAATTTTCGCGTATCACTGTTACTGGCTGGAGTTGGGACCGAATCCAGGTTCAGCTCAGAAGTCAATGTTTGAGAGACAAGGGTTGATGGGAAAAGACAGATGCTTTATTCAGGAAGTTGGCAACCTGGGAAGATGGATGAGTGTTACCCAAACCATCTCTCAGCTGCCAGTTAGATGGAAAAGGATTTTATAGGGAAAAACTGGGAACTTCCAGGGTGTGCAGGCAGGGGTTACATGCAGAACAGCACAGTCAGCTCTGACCAGCATCTCAAAACCGGCCATACAGTGACCTGGTCAGTAACATCTGTAATCTACAGCTCCAGGCTTGATCTGTTCACATTTCTTTGAGGCCCATTTCTGACATTAGGCAAGCTGTAGATATCAGTACTGCTCAAGATGGAGCAGCTTATATCAAGGCTACAGTTTGGTCATCATGCAGCTAGCCGTTTCCTCCTGGTGATGGTTTTAGTATTCACAAAACAATTCAGGAATTTGTGCTGGACACTGGTTTCCATGTCTTTCAGGAGAAGCTAGGATTTCTGGGACTGCCAGATGGCTGACCTGTTGTTTAAGTTGTTACTGGTTCTCCTGGCCCAGCTTCTATCTTTTGTTACTATATATTCACATTCTTTCAATCCTTGAAGCTTGAGCTGGCTTTTTGTGACTCATGGAATGCCCGGGAGACCAAAGGTTTCCTATGAAGAAGCAGCAAGTGGAGGGCATGGATGGTGGAGTGGGGTTTGCCCCGGGAAGGCCCCGCAGTTTCCTGCTCTGTTTCATCACTTTTATCTACTTCTTTTGGCCAGAGCTTAGTCATGTGGCAGGGAGGACTGGGGCCTGTGGCCTTTACTTGAACTTAAAAGTAAGCGTTCTTTTGCTACAAGAGATAAGAGGAGAATAAGTAATGGGACAACCAGCAGTCTTTACCTCAGAGACTATCGTATCTGCCTCATAAAGTCTGGTGCTGCTGCTGCTAAGTCGCTTTAGTCGTGTCCGACTCTGTGCGACCCCACAGACGGCAGCCCACCAGGCTCCTCCGTCCCTGGGATTCTCCAGGCAAGAACACTGGAGTGGGTTGCCATTTCCTTCTCCAATGCATGAAAGGGAAAAGGGAAAATGACACGACTCTTAGCGACCCCATGGACTGCAGCCTACTAGACTCCTCCGTCCATGGGATTTTCCAGGCAAGAGTACTGGAGTGGGGTGCCGGTGCCTTCTCCACATAAAGTAAGCTAGGCACTATTTTCTCTTTTTCTGTTTTCTGGAAATATAAGTTTTGTATAAGACTTTTTTTTCTTGGCTATTTGGTAAACGTCGGCAAAAATCGTCAGGATCTGTTTTATTTTTAATTTTTATCTTTGTTGTGTGGATTTATACTAGTGATCAATTTCTTTGATAGTTACAGGGCTTCAGTCTTCTTAGTCCATGTTGATGAGTTATATATATGTATGTATTTCTCCCCTGCAAAACTGCCTATTTTATGTAATTTTTCAAATGTCACGCTCAGTTTTATCCGGGGAAATCCCGGTTAATCTGTTTTAAGAGTTTGGGCCTTCAAAATCATTTTGTGTTTATTGAGTACCCCAGGCCATCACCAGTTTAGCACCACATTTTATGCTAACTTTTTACTTCCAGATTTTCTGAACTATGCCAGCCCCATAAACTAAAGTCCCAAATCTGCACAAAGACAGATCCAAGGTTAAAATTTCTCTAGGAAACCTATTTTCCCCCATCCAGAGTCCAGGTCAAGCTATAGGAGCTTCCTTGTAATCTCATTTTGCTGGTGGGAGATTTTCCTTTCAGGCCATTCTTTCACTGAGGAAGCAGTCCTTTGAGGGTCTTGCTTCATGTAAGGGGCTTTCCAATCCCCAGATACTTGCAGATAAAAGACTCATTTCTTCTCAACTGGTCCCTAAAAACTGAAGCCCTTTGTTTCTGAGACTAGAAACCACCCCTTCCCAAGGACAGCTGTAGTATTAACTCATGCTCACTCTTTATAGTTTCTTCTTTGCTTTGGGCCTCTGAAAATTTCCTTTCTTGTGAGCTTAGCTATGAATTAGAAAAAGTACGAATGCTACATCTCAATCAGAGGGAGATAGAAGTCTGATTCTTTTTTATTTCTTCCTTTTTTAAATTGAAGTATAGTTAATTCACACTGTTGTGTCGGTTTCAAGTGTCAGCAGTGATTCAGTTACACGCACACATTCCACACATGCTTTTTCAGATTCTTTACCATCAGTATAGACTATTACAAGACACTGAGTATGGTTCTTTGTGCATACAGTAGATCCTTGTTGTTTACTTCTTCTGTATGCAGGAGTGTGTATATATTCATTGGAGATTTTTCTGTTTCCTGAGGGAGGATTATATTCCTGTAAATGTCTCTCTCAGAACTGCTGTGCTGGGCCTCGTGGGTTTTGGATTGCTGTGCTTTCATTGTCATTTGCCTCTATTTACTTTTTGATTGCCTCTTTGATTTCTTCAGAGCTCCATTGGTATTTGCTAACATATTGTTTAGCCTCTACGTATTTGTGTTTTTTCCAGTTTTTTTTTTCTTGTAATTGATTTCTGAGCTCATAACCTTGTGCTTGGAAAAGATGCTTGATATCATTTCAATTTTCTTGAGTTTACCGAGGCTTGGCTTGTGGCCCAGTATGTGATCTTTCCTGGAGAATATTCCGTATGCACTGAGAAAAAAGTGTATTCTGCTGGTTTTGGATGGAATGTCCTATAAGTAGTGCATATGTGTTAATCCCAACCTCTTAATTTGTCATCCCCCATTCCCTTTGGTAACCATAAGTTTGTTTTCTAGGTCTGAGTCTATTTCTGTTTTGTAAATAAGTTCACTTACATCATTTTTAAATTTTATTAAACATTTTTGATTAGTTAATTTTTTCGCCTCACTTCGCGGCACGTGGGATCTCAGTTCCTAAATGTGGGATTGAAGCCATATGCCCTGCATTGGAAGCTCAGAGTCTTAACTACTGGACTGCCAAGGAAGTCCCTGTATCACTTTTTGAGATTCCACGTATTAAGTGATATCATATGATATTTGTTTTTGTCTGACTTACTTCGCTCAGTTTAATAATCTCTGGTCCGTCTGTATTGCTGTATACTCTGCCATTTTTCATCGAGAGTGCCCCAGAGTCATGTTTAAGAATGAAGTTAGATTATGCCACTCTATTACTTAAAATCCTTCCCCAGTGTCCTATTAGAATAAAATCTGTAACTCCTTACACTGGCCTACAAGGCTCTGTATGACTTGACCCCCTTCTGACTTCTGTAGCTCCAGCTTGTGCTATTCTCTGCCTCGCCATACATGACCCATCCACACTGGTCTTCATGTGCTTCTTCCACACCCCAAATTCCCTCCCATCTCTGGGTCAATGCCTGGAATGCTCATCCTCCACTCCCTTTGGGGGAACTCCTCATCCCGCAGGAGGCCCTTCCTGACCACCCTGCCCAGGTGATGATTCTCTCTCATTGCACGCATTGGTTTTCATGCATGGCTCTTACTATAACTTGTAATTTATGTTTACTTGCTGTCATCCTCACTTGATTACATGCCCCACCAGTGTAAGGAATGTGTCTGTTTTTTTTTTCATCAAGGTATCCCCAGGGCCTGCTGCAGTGTTACTACCTAATTAACATTTGTTGAGTGTATGAATGAGGAATGAAATGGATAGCTGTACCCTTGAGAGCCACACTGAGGAGTTTATTTATTTATTAAAAAAAGTTTTTATTTTATATTGGAGTATAGCAAATTCACAATGTTTTGAGAGTTTTAGGTGCATAGCAAAGCAATTCAGCCGCACATATACTTGTATCCACTCTCCCCCAAACTCCCCTCCTATTGAGGCTGCCACATAACATTGAACAGATTTTCCTGTGCTACACAGTGGGTCTTTGTTGATTATCCATTTTCAATACAGCAGTGTGTACATGTAGGTCCCAAACTCCCTAACTCTCCCTTCCCCCATCCTTCTTCCCTGTTAACCGTAGGATTGTTCTCGAAGTCTGTGAGTCTGCTTCTGTTTTGTAAATGAGTTCATTTATATAATTTCTTTTTAGATTCTTCATACACACTGAAGAGTTTAAATGATGTGATGGTCAGTGAAGAGATCCAGAAGTTTCTTGAGTAAGTGAGGGATAGAATGGATAGCTATGATCAGAATGAATGAAGGGAGGGGCTGCGGTCCAGGAAGAGACTCGTCAGGAGGTTGCTCTCCCAGGGCAGCTGGGGTGAGGCTGTAGCTACAGGCACAGAGAGGAAGAGGTGGCCAGGTGAGGTTCCCAGGAAAACCCAGAAGCACTTGGTCTGTGCTTAGTGAGAACGTGGGTGGGCGAGGCTGCCTGGCTGGGTCTGGGGTTTCTACAGAAGAAGGCAGGGTGATGCCCATTAGATGACCAGGGGAGCAGTGAGAGCCTGAGACTCTCAGGGGAGGGTGGGGCGGCCTGAATGCAGATTCACACTCTTTCAAGTTGGTAAAGAATCTGCCTGCAATGCAGGAGAACCGGGTTTGATTCCTGGGTTGGGAAGATCCCCTGGAGTAGGAAATGGCAACCCACTCCAGTATTCTTGCCTGGAGAATCCCATTCACAGAGGAGCCTGGCGGGCTACAGTCCACGGGGGTCACAAGAGTCGGACACGACTGAGCGACTAAACCACCACCAAAGTGAAAGGATAATGATGCTGTGAGAAAGAGGGGGAGAAAGAAAGGAGATGGAGGGAAGCAAGCAAGGGAGAAAAGGGTTGAACACTAATGTCAGCCACCAGCAGACACAGGGAGAAGAGCAACCAGGGAAGTGGCTAGAGAAGAAACTTCGGGTGAAGGAGAGGCAGGGAGTGGGGGTGATTGAGGAGTGGTGCTCGGCAGCCAGGCCAACCTGCCTTTCAGTCCTGGCTCTATGCTTAATCCCCTGAGCTTCTGTTTCCTGATCTATTAATCACAGACATTCCCCACATTACAGGGTGGTTGGGAGGATTAAATTAGATAATGTAGGTATAGTGCTTGGAACAATGTTTACACAGAGTAAACACTCAGTACCTGTGAGTTTCTCCCCTCCTGCTTGACTGCTGCCCTCTTTCTGGTTTAGAAGCAGATGTTTATCAAGCCAGAAGCTGGGCAGGTTTAAAAAGTCTTTATTACTTAACTCAAGGATGAGCTTGTTCCGAGAGACTAATTCTTGTGAATTCTTATGACTGTGTGATGAATGCAAACATTCCAGAAACCAGCTCCATTTCTTACGAGAAGGAAAGTTTCTGTGAGAATCCAAATAAAGACCAGAGGTTGGCTGCTGAATAAACAGCCAGGAGAACTAGAGGTGGATGATCTTAACATCCTGAGTAACCTGGGATGATGATGTGTGTGTCTCCCCTCATGTAGGGAATCAATTTCCTTATCCATGACATGGGGTTCGGGGAGGCATTGAGCCAGATCAGCCTCGGTTGTCACCAAACTGCTAAATGTGAAACTGGTCCTAGATATTTTACCAATTATTTGGACAAAATATGCTCATTTCCAAGCTAGGAGAACAAATGAAGGAAACGAGCAGACTTTCCTCAATTTTAAGATTTTCTTTATTATTTTTATATTCAGTTCAGTTCAGTTCACTCGCTCAGTTGTATCCAACTCTTTGCAACCCCATGAACTGCAGCACGCCAGGCCTCCCTGTCTATCACCAACTCCCTGAGTTCACCCAAACTCACATCCATCGAGTCGGTGATGCCATCCAGCCATCTCATCCTGTCGTCCCCTTCTCCTCCTGCCCCCAATCCCTCCCAGCATCAGGGTCTTTTCCAATGAGTCAACTCTTCGCATGAGGTGGCCAAAGTACTGGAGTTTCAGCTTTTAGCATCAGTCCTTCCAATGAACACCCAGGACTGATCTCCTTTAGAATGGACCGATTGGATCTCCTTGCAGTCCAAGGGACTCTCAAGAGTCTTCTCCAACACCACAGTTCAAAAGCATCAATTCTTCGCCGCTCAGTTTTCTTCACAGTCCAACTCTCACATCCATACATGACCACTGGAAAAACCATAGCCTTGACTAGACAGACCTTTGTTGACAAAGTAATGTCTCTGCTTTTGAATATGCTATCTAGGTTGGTCATAACTTTCCTTCCAAGGAGTAAGTGTCTTTTAATTTCATGGCTGCAATCACCATCTGCAGTGATTCTGGAGCCCCAAAAAATCAAGTCTGACAGTTTCCACTGTTTCCCCATCTATTTCCCATGAAGTGATGGGACCAGATGCCATGATCTTAGTTTTATATTAAAAAGTGTTAATACCTGATACTGTGCGTGCATGCTCAGTCATGTCTGACTCTTCCCGCCAGGCTCCTCTGTCCATGGGGATTCTCCAGGCAAGGATACTGGAGTGGGTTGCCATTTCCTTCTCCAGGGGGTCTTTCTGACCCAGGGATCAAACCTGCGTCTTCTGTGTCTCTGGCATTGACAGGCGGGTTCTTTACCATTGAGCCACCTGGGAAATCCCTGAGATTAGCAGAAGACAAGATAAGGGCTCAAAAAAAAATGTATAAATGTTGACAGGGAAACGAGAAGTAGACTCTGGTCCTTGAGTTTCAGTGGATGTGTGGGGCCTGATCCTGGTTTCATGTTGCTGACGTGTCAGACAACCCCATCTGGGCAACGACATTACGTCTAACTGTATATCCTGGTTTCCGCTTTTACTGTTGTATCTAGTAACATTCACTGAGTGCTCGCTGGGACTCTACATGTGTGATCTCATTTGATCTCTCTGGTAGATGATAGTGTCCTCATGTTACAGGAGTGATAGGAACCTCCTGATTCCCAGCGGGGGTTAAGTCATGTTTGTAAGGTCACGGATGAGTGTAGTGACTGCAGTAACTTGCTTCCTCCACTTGGAAAGAGATCCTTGATGGTAGGCTGGGAACCTTACCCACGCTGGCCGTTTATAATACCCTGCGTCCCTGGAAACAGGGATTGGTCAACAGCTGAGTACGTGAACCCGGTGGGGCCAATCAAGGCTCTTCCTGGGCTATGTGAACCCTGGGTTTACAAAGCTGGAACAGTCTGTGGCTACATTCCTTGATATATAGAGAGACCTTGTTACAGTAAGAGTGAAGCCAACGTGCAGAGAGACAGTGATGAGAGAAGAATGGACAAATAGATGGATGGTCTTAAGTTCTGGGTCCCGGGGCTGTGGTTCATTGACCTGTAAATTATCACAGTGACCTTACCAGTTATGTAACATAGTATATCCCCTTTTTTCTTCAGCGAGCTTGCCTTGAACTGCCATCTCTTATGGCTGAAAGATCTTGATCAATGAAGCTAGAATACAGTGGAGTTAAGATTCAATCTCAAACTCCAACGTCTTAACTTCTTTGCTACAACCATTTCCTAGTATTATACGTTGATCTCTTAGAACATCTCTCTTTAAACCACTTCCTCATGAGCAATATCCTATGGTTTTAAAAATCACTACTCACCTTCCTGAGTTACCTTTCTTTTTCTGAAACTGCTTTTAGCTCCTTTCTGAGATTTCAGAAGTTTCTAGATTTATCAGAACACAGCAGAATGCATCTCTCAAGCTGAGTGTTTCTGGGAAGAATGTTAATCACTCCCCTTTGTGTTGATTCCGGTTGGCACCAGTTTCACCAGTGATATTTTCCATCTGTGGCCCCATCTTCTAGCAAATGGCAGAACCCCACTTCAGACCTAGGTCTGTCTGACACCCAGGCCTGAGTGCTTGCCAGCAGGACAGCCAGAATCTAGGCCCCTGAGTCAGGCATCGGACCTTAGCAACTTACAGGCCCCTGTACTCTGACCTTGTAAGGAGCTGCGGGCCAGAGAGGCAAGTCCAGCAGTGCGGGGGAATGGCCCGGAAGGCGCCCGTGCCCCTGGGAGCCCTCTCTCATGAGGACACAAATGAGGGTGAGGGTGGCTGGAGGTGGGTGGGTGCAAAGAGTGGTTTGTTCCTGGCCAGACCCCTGAGGAATGACCCTGGTTAAAAGGTGTATATGCAGTAGAAGGGCCAAGATGGAGGAGACCTAAGTACTGGGGTTTCTGAGGGTACTAGTTGTTCACAGCCCGCTCCTTTTTGAGTTTGGAGAAAATGGACCAGAGAATATAATTTAGAACTGGAGCCCAAAGCCCTGTAAGTTCCCCCTGCTGCTTCTTGAGTTGACCTTCCCCATCTCATCACAGAGGGCAGCTGCCCTCCTGCCCCTGCCCCTGGGGGTAGTGTGGTCACCAGGGAGGTGAGGACAGGATAGGGCTGGCTGGTGGAGAAAGAGAGCAGCAGGCTAGGAGCGTGGCCTCTTCTAGCAGAGCTGGGAGGCGTGGACTGGCCCCTCCCTCTGAAGAGCCCTTCTGAGGAGTGGGCTGTTAAGTTGCCCCCTCCCCCAAACTGGCGTTGGTAAGAAGGCGGCTTCTGGTGACACTGGAGACAGCTGGATTTGTAGGATGGTAGAAAGTCAGCTTTTATTTGTTTATTTGCCTGCGCCTTGCAGCTTATAGTATCTTAGTTCCCTGACCAGGGATCAAACCCAAAGCCCCTGGCAGCAAGAGTGCTGAGTCCTAAACAGTGGACCACCAGGGAATTCCTGCAAGTCAGCTTTGAGAAGGTTCAGGGATGGGGGTAGAGGATTTAGAGTCTCGGAAATGTGGGGTCAAAGGGAGGAGAAAGGGTGGTGGCCACGAGGGACTGTGCTTGTGCCTCCTTCTGGCCATTCACGGGACACTTGCTCCGTGTCAAACACCGGGGATCCTAGGAGATGACCATACTCAGCATCCAGGTCCCAGCAGCCTGATCTAGTTGGGGAAGACACATAAATAAATGGCCACGACTACACATAAAATGTGCTGTTACAGGGCGATTGGCAATGGGCTGCAGAAATACGTAGGAGGGACACCTAACTTAAGCCAACACCCCGCTCTGTGTGTGTGCACATGAGCACACATGTACACTCACGTGTTCTAGTATGTGAGGGGGCTGGGGAGTAGATCCAGGGATGCTGCACAGAGGAGTTGATCTTTGAGCTAAATTTAAAGGGTGAGTAGGAAGAACTATACAAAAAAGATCTTCATGACCCAGATAACCATGATGGTGTGATCACTCACCCACAGCCAGACATCCTGGAGTGTGAAGTCAAGTGGGCCTTAGGAAGCATCACTACAAACAAAGCTAGTGGAGGTGATGGAATTCCAGTTGGGCTATTTCAAATCCTAAAAGATGATGCTGTGAAAATGCTGCACACAATATGCCAGCAAATTTGGAAAACTCAGCAGTAGCCACAGGACTGGAAAAGGTTTTCATTCCAATCCCAAAGAAAGGCAATGCCAAAGAATGTTCAAGCTATTGCACAATTGCACTCATCTCACATGCTAGCAAATTAATGCTCAAAATTCTCCAGCCAGGGTTCAACAGTACATGAACTGTGAACTTGCAGATGTTCAAGCTGGATTTATAAAAGGCAGAGGAACCAGAGATCAAATTGCCAACATCTGTTGCGAAAGAGAGTTGCAGAAAAACACCTACTTCTGCTTTATTGACTATGCCAAAGCCTTTGACTGGCTGGATCACAACAAACTGGGAAATTGTTCAAGAAACAGGAATACCAGATCACCTTACCTGCCTCCTGAGAAATCTGTATGCAGGTCAAGAAGCAGCAGTTAGAACTGGATATGAAACAACAGACTGGTTTCAAATCTGGAAAGGAGTATGTCAAGGCTATATATTGTCACCCTGTTTATTTAATTTATATGCAGAATACATCATGCGAAATGGTGGGCTGGAAGAAGCACAAGCTGGAGTCAAGATGGCCAGGAGAAATATCAATAATCTCAGATATGCAGATGACACCACCCTTATGCAGAAAGCGAAGAAGATCTGAAGAGCCTCTTGAAAAAAGTGAAAGAGGAGAGTGAAAAAGTTGGCTTAAAACTCAACATTCATATAACTAGGATCATGACATCTGGTCCCATCACTTCATGGCAAATAGATGGTGAAACAGTGGAAACAGTGGCTGACTGTATTTTTTTGGACTCCAAAATCACTGCAGATGGTGACTGTAGCCATGAAATTAAAAGACACTTATTCCTTGGAAGGAAAGCTATGACCAACCTAGACAGCATATTAAAAAGCAGAGATATTACTTTGCCAGCATAAGTCTATCTAGTTAAAACCATGGTTTTTCCAGTGGTCATGTATGGATGTGAGAGTTGGACTATAAAGAAAGCTGAGCGCCGAAGAATTGATGCTTCTGAACTGTGGTGTTGGAGAAGACTCTTGAGAGTCCACTGGATTGCAAGGAGATCCAACCAGTCAATCCTAAAGGAGATCAGTCCTGAATATTCATTGGAAGGACTGATGCTGAAGTGAAACTTTGGCCACCTGACGTGAAGAACTGACTTTGAAAAGACCCTGATACTGGGAAAGATTGAAGGCAGGAGAAGGGGATGACAGAGGATGAGATGGTTGGATGGCATCACTAACTCGATGGATATGAGTTTGAGGAAGCTCTGGGAGTTGGTGATGGACAGGGAAGCCTGGTGTGCTGCAGTCCATGGGGTCGCAAAGAGTGGGACACGACTGAGCGACTGAACTGAACTGAGGAGGAAATTCCCTGGTGGTCCAGTGTTTAAGATTCTGAGCTTCCAATTCAGGGGCACTTGTTTGATCCCTGGTCAGGGAACTAAAGTTCCACATACTTAACAGTGTGGCTAAAAAAAAATAAAGGATGAGTAGGAGATTGACAACAAAGGTCCCTATAGTCAAAGCTATGGTTTTCCAGTAGTCATGTATGGATGTGAGAATCGGACCAAAAAGAAGGCTGATTGCCGAAGAATCGATGCTTTTGAACTGTGGTCCTGGAGAAGATTCTTGAGAGTCCCTTGGCCTGCAAGGAGGTCAGACCAGTCAATCCTAAAGGAAATCAGTCCTGAATATTCATTAGAAGGACTGATGCTGAAGCTGAAGTTCCAATACTTTGGCCACCTGATGCGAAGAGCCGACTCATTGGAAAAGACCTTGATGCTGGGAAAGATTGCGGGCAAGAGGAGAAGGGGGTGACAGAGGATGAGATGGTTGGATGGCATCATTGACCCGATGGACATGAGTTTGAGCAAACTCTGGGAGACAGTGAAGGACAGGGAAGCCTGGCGTGCTGCAGTCCATGGGGTCTCAAAGAGTCTGACGTGACTGAGCGACTGAACAGCAACAACAGGAGATTGACAGGGGCACAAAGCAAGAAGAGGCTTCTTCCTGAGAGAATGAACAGCTTGGGCAAGGGCTCAGAGGCATGGAAGGGCATGGCACGTGCCTCAGCACAGCTGGGTACCTAGGAAGGTGCGCCACGCTGGGTAGCCTTCTCCTAAGGTTAAGGGAGATCCCTCAGTGTTTTTACATACGGAGTGACATGGTCAGATCTGAATTTTAGGAAGATCACCCTGGTGGCAGAACTGAGAATGGGTCAGAGTGGGGGACATGGTTCGAGGTGGGGGAAAAATCCGGATGTGCTTACAATAGCCTAGGAGCAAGGTGATACAGTGGGATCTCAGGCAGTGTAGACAAAACTGAGCAGTTATTTAGAAGGTCAGGTTGCCTGACCTGGGTAACTGGAGGGCAGTAAGGGCAGGATAGGAAGACAGCCAAGTTTTTGATTTGGGTCACTGTGTGAATAGAGGTATTATTTGTTGCAACAATAAGAGTCAAGGGAAGTTTTTTTTTTTTTTTTAAGCTTATTTTAGATTCAAGCCAGAGTGCATTTGGAGGGAAAGGAAGAGGGGTCATTGAAAATGTCAGACCAGAGCAGGCGACAGATGGGCTCCTGGGTACTGGGTGAGGTCCAGAAATAAGACTCAAAGGTTGGGTATAATGTGAGGGGATGGCTGGTTGGTCTGTGTAGGAATCAGAAGGTTAGGATTCTAGAGGAGTCTTTTTTTTTTTTTTGATGTGGACCATTTGAAAAAAAAAAAGTCTATACAGAATTTGTTACAAAAATGCTTTGGTTTCGTGTTTTGGCATTTTGGCCACAAAGTATATAGAATCTTAGCTTCCTGACCAGGGATTGAACCCACATCCCCGACATTGAAAGGTGAGGTCTTAACCAATGGACCATGAGGGAAGTCCCTAGGGGATTCTTGATGACTGGCTCTTCTAGGGAGAAGGCGATGGCACCCCACTCCAACACTCTTGCCTGGAAAATCCCATGGGCGGAGGAGCCTGGTAGGCTGCAGTCCATGGGGTTGCTAAGAGTCAGACGCGACTGAGTGACTTCACTTTCACTTTTCACTTTCACGTGTTGGAGAAGGAAATGGCAACCCACTCCAGTGTTCTTGCCTGGAGAATCCCAGGGATGGGGGAGCCTAGTGGGCTGCCGTCTATGGGGTCGCACTAAGTCGGACACAACTGAAGTGACTTAGCAGCAGCAGCAGCAGGGAGGTTTACCATTGTGACCACCTGTGTTTAAGCCATGCCTCATTAATTGTGTGAACTTGGGAAAACTTCTCTGAGCCTCAATTTTCTCCTCTGCAAAGTGGTGGTAAGACTGTACCAACTTTCTGGGATTTTTGTGTAAATTAAATGGGGTGATATATGGACATCACTCAGCACATAGGAGGTGGCTCATAATGTCAGTCTGGACTCCTCCAGCAAAGGATATGACAAATCCATTACACATGGAAGATCCAGAATGACCCAAACCCAGTGTGATAATGCAGATTCTCTCATGCCGAATAGGCTATCAGGGGATGCGCTGTGCTGGGCTCAGTCTACTCAGTTGTGTCTGACTCTTTGTGACCTCATGGACTGTAGCCCGCCAGGCTCCTCTGTCCATGGGGTTTCCCAGGCAATAATACTGGAGTGGGTTGCCATTTTCTCAGGGATGGAACCCTTGTCCCCTGCGTCTCCTGCCTTGGCAGATGGATTCTTTACCAACGAGCCACTGGGGAAGACCCATCAGGCGATAGCTAGATAAATTATTTCGTGCAGTTTGTTGAGAGAAAATATCTCAAAGCAGATTTGGGGAGGGCAGAGGAATAATAAAAAGGATCCTTGTGGTGAAAAATTTTGACTTCAGAGGTTGGTGCAACTTCCTCAAGTCTCATGCTTAAGTCAGAGGAAAGCAAGGGCCCTAGGGCCCCAGCAGCGAGACCATTTCTCTTTCCCTGGAACTGCCCCAGGGATGGTGGGGAGGTTGACAGAGCTTGACAGTGTTCAGCCCCTCCTTTTTGCCACCTAGTTCCTTCCTGCCTCCTCCCCACGGCTTTTAAACTGTTTCCAGGCATCCAACTTCCATTTCAGAAGTCCACCTGGGTGTCTCAGCAGGAACTGTCCTGGAAACACTTCATACGTCATGCAGGTGTGAGAGGTGTGGGCGTGGGAAGGTTTGCTGGAGATGAATCAGCATTGTCTTCTCCTGCCTGAGTCAAGAGCCGGGCTGGGCAGGGGCTGGCCGACCCAGACAGGAGGGAGGGAAAGAATAGGGAGACCAGCCTGCAATGTCACATCTCAACCACCAGGGGGCATGAACAAGACGGGGAAAACCCAGGAGTTGCTGATGGGAAACCTTTGGCACCTGGAACCACGCCTAGCGGAAAGAGGACACCCCGCTTCCCAAGCTGGGCATGGGCACAGTCACTGCCAGGATGTGTCCACTGCCTGCCTGCGTCCTGGCTTCTCTGCCTTCATGAAGAAGTGGAGAGCATAGAATGGAATTGGACTTTGAGGGGTCAGCCTATCCAACCTTCCTGTTCTGCAAGGGGGAAGGAATTACTCTAGATTACACAGCAAGTTAGTGGCAAATTACTGTGATTTTCATCAGTTTCAGGAATATGGCTCCTTGATGGGCCCAGCCCTGGTCTCAGTTTCGGGACAGGTGTCCAGATGCTGCCCCTAGCGTCAGAGGCGCTCTCTCTTATCGCTCTGGTCTTCCCTTTTCCCTCACACTTTCCGTGACTCTGTTTTTCTTTGACTTTTTCTCCCAGTTTCTGTCTGACTGCCTCTTCCTCTCTTCCTCTGTCTGCCTCCTGTCTCCATCCCTGCCCTCTGGGGACTTTGCTGTGCTCCTTCCCTCAATGGGTCCCCAGAGCAAGATATTTCCTGCCGTCACTCCTCAGGGACTCATAGCTCTCTGAAGCTCTGTTTTCCAAGCCAGTGTCTCAGTTCCACTCCTGGGAGCAGGCAGAGAAGTTATGATTTGGTAGCATCATCAGTGATGTGATTTCGGGAGGTGGGAAGGCCCCCTGATACTGTCCCCAGCACTCCACCACCTACGGTGCCAACCGTAAACTCGGGATGGCACCTGGTGTGGGCAAGACCCGTTGCTCATGCGGTCCCTGCCCGGTGAGCTCACCATGTGGGAGTGAGGGCGAGAGAAGACAGGCACACGAGTGATTCAATCGAGATTAGAATGCTCTGAGTACCAAAGGAGTGCTTGCCGTGGGACAGAGCAGGTGGAGATAGACCCTGGTTAGCCCTGGGGCAGCTCCGTGAGGTGGGGGCACTGAACTGGGCTTTGAAGGATATGTGGGACTTCGGGAGGCAGGGATGTGGTGAGTGGGCACATTCTGAGCAGAAGGATGGGCATAGGCAGTCCTGGCCACTCCAGGTGCTCAGGCACAGTGAGCAGGCAGTTAGGAGACGTGCAGGAGAGGTTGGATATGCAGGTAGGGGCTAGAGCCCGAGCACCTCACTTCCAGCAAGGGCCATGGGGACGCCACTGCAGTTTCTGAGCAGAAGTGCCATCTGCCGAAGTCCTCAGTTAAGATGGAAGAAGTGCTGTACAAAGCAATGCATTGCACCCCACTGATCCTTACCCTCGGGGAGAACAATTTTTATTCCAAGCTCGACCTGAAATAGGTTTTGACAAGGAAGAGCAGTAGCACAAGGGGGCCAAGTGCCTTGGGGAGGAAGGACACTGGGTGGCTTTGCAGAGGTGTAGGAGAGGGCACCGGGGCCCCTGAGGCCTGATTTCATCTATGCTGCTCAGGCCGCTCCTGAGTCCCACTGTGAGTGACTGCCGGGGAAACAGCAGCCTGGCTCAATGTCTGATCCTCTGTGGGTCCTCAGTCTGAGTTCTCTGTGGTGTCATGACCCCAAACTCCCCAGAGTGGGCCTGGTGAGGGGGTCTCTGTTCCAGTGCCCTGTCTGCCGGAGCTGGGTTGGGGTTTCTGCCTGCTGCCCCGTGACTCTGGCTGCCCTAGCCCTGGGGGAGGAGGGCGGTGCTGCTGAGTCACTGCCTGGGCCTCTGGGCCTGGAACCGCGGGTGAGTCACCTAGGACTAGGGGCTCTGGAGGAGGGGAAAGAAGCTGGTGGACATCTGGAGGGGGGAGGGGAGCTGGCACACAGGAAGGGCGGTGCCCGGGCTGGACTGAGGCAGTAGGCCAGGGGGGCCTGGGAAGAGGCCGCGTGAAGTCTGCTCTTCTCTGAAAGGCCCTCCCCTGGGCTGGGTCCTAACAGGCCTCAGTGTTTGCCTTTCTCTGGGTGAGTGGGTGAGAGAGGCCGAGGCTGTGACCTCATCCCCAGCCTGGCCTCCTGGCTTGGGAAGCTGTGCGGGCCTCCTCCTCACCTGCCCACCTCCCAAGCTGGAGGAGACTCGCATTTTCTCCTCCCTTCAACCCTCCTGGGCCTTCCTTACACACACAGACTGCTGCTCACCCCAGCTGACTATAGCAGAGCCATCTCCACCTCTCGCTGCCTCCCCGTCTCCTGCCAGACCCCTTCCTACCCGAAGGGGGCCTTTCCAGGTCTTTTAAAGCACACCCTCTTGCCTCAGTACGTCACTGACAGTTATTCTGGGGCCGGCTATTAAAAGCCACTTTGTTTCCCTGTAGTCACCCCTGCCCTCTTCTTCCTGATAGCCCCCATCTGCCTCCTGGTTCCCAGCACACACACAGGCCCATGAAGTCCCAGCACGCACCTGCAGCTTCAGGCACGCCAATGAACTGTGACTCGCAGGCATTTGTCATGAGAACAAGACTGGGCCTGAATCTCCAGGCCCCCATGAACAGGGGCTGCCTCCCCTTGCCCAGGA
>NW_011494665.1:3283626-3291142 GCF_000754665.1 Bison bison bison
CTTGGGCTGCCGGGGAGCCGGTATTGTCGGGAAGGGAGGGACTGGGAGGGGGTGTGTGGGGGTGGCAGGAGGCCAGCCTTTGGTGGGATCAGGTTAGGGCAGGTTTGGTTTCCTTAAAATGCAAAGTTAGGGGCCAGTGGGGCTAGCATATAAATCCCAGCTCTGGGCACCTGGACCTTTGCTTTCCTTCCTGAGTCTCTCTCTGCCCTCTGGTCTGGTGAGTACCTCTGTCCCGGGCAGGGCTGGGTGGACAAGACCCCCATGGGTCTCTGCCTTTGTCCCTTTGGCTTTTTTTTTAATGGGTTTTTATTGGAGCAGAGCTGATTTACACTGTGGTGTTAGCTTCTGCCGGATGTCCCCTTATGTTGGTCTTTGTCTCCTGGTTCCCTTGGTGGAAGGCCCGGGGTCTCTGTGGGTCTCTGCATTTGGGGGGACCTCCTGTGAAGTGTCAGATAGAGGCTTTTTCCCAGTTCCTCTGTGAGGTTTAGGGGTTGCTCTTGGGGTCTGTCTTGCATCTCTCAGTCTGAGTGTTGCTGCTTCTTTGGGGTTTGGGTCCAGGCATATGAAGTGTGTGTGGTAGTGGGAGGTTTGGGGGGGTGCTTTAAGGAGAATCCTGGTTTGGTTTGTTTGTTTTTGAAAAGTCCTGGATTCCAGCAGGACTAAGAGCCAAGGATCTCAAGCGAGTGGGCCTGACCGGGCCCCTGCCCTGAGCAGCTGCACGGCCCTGCCACTTCCCGTCTTCTCCCACCTCCTGAAGGCAAGGCTGGCAGGATGGGCCCAGGGTGCTTCTTGCCCCTGGCGCCTGCTCCTCTGGCCTCACCCTGGGACCTGCCTAATCCTCCCGGGGTGGTGTGACCACTCTGAGAGGCAGGGCCTTGGAAAGAATGACCTCCAAATTCTGTCCTTGGTCTCAGATTCTGTCCTGATCCTGGGGTACTGGGCTTTTAATTTCTTGAATTCCAGTCCCAGCAGAATCCTTGCTGTTAGGGAGAGTGTTCAGTTGCCAGCACCCCTGCTCCGGTGCCTCCAGCGTGAGGGGAGACACATTCCCTACCGGGTGAGAGCCCTGGTCTGACAGAGGATACAGCCTACCCAAGGGAGCTTCCAGTTAGATGGGAGAACGACGCCCTCTGGCTGAGGGGGGAGGTCACTCCTCAGGGAACCTCGTACCCCTGGGCTGTAGCCAAGGCCGCTGCCAGAGCCCAGTGAGCCCCACTAACTAGCCCATGGAGATGCGTGTCTCCGCAGCCCTGGCACAGAGCCCACTGGCCTCTGATAGAAGCTGACAGAAAGGATCCCCAGTGGGACTCCGGCCACCCTGCCTTTTTTTTTCCCCCATAGATGCTCTGGGCCCCAAGTATGGTGGGAGGAGACATGAGGCCCTTCCAAATACAGAGGAAGGTCTATCCCCTGCCTCACCCACCTAGTGTGAGGTGGAGGTATGGCTTCTGGCCAGGGAGCCACAGGCTGAGGCGGAGACGCAGCCCTGCCTGCCCATTCTGAGAGGGACTTGGAGAGGCAGCTTGGGGCACAAGGGCAGCAGACGATCCTGCAGGCTGGGCTGAGGCATCTCCCTCCCTTGCCACCCCTGTAGCCTCAGATCCAAGATGTCCAGTCCCCTGGAGCAGGCGCTGGCTGTGATGGTCGCCACCTTCCACAAGTACTCTGGCCAAGAGGGCGACAAGTTCAAGCTGAGTAAGGGGGAGATGAAGGAACTTCTGCACAAGGAGCTGCCCAGCTTTGTGGGGGTGAGTGGGGCTCACCGGGGATGAGAGGGTCCTGGTGTGTGGTGTGGGGGCACGGGATGAACGTCTTCTCCCTCGCTGGCTGGGGGTGGGCGGGCCTGGGGATGCAGACACCAGAGTGGGGTCAAGCCCTTTATGACCTCACCAGAGTGAGAGGGAAGCCTTTGTGTGCACGAGTGGGTGCTCTACTGCCGGCCCCTCCCTGCAGCTTTCTGGAGAACGAATGTGCTGTCTGAGCCCAGAGAGGGGACATGACTCGCTCAGTATCACACAGCTCTCATTTGTGATCTCCTTCTCTCTCCCTCCCTCCATCCTCTCTCTCTTTTGGTTTTCATATTTACTTGCCAAACTAAGAAGGTGTCTAGGGAAAGAAAAGCTCAGCTAAGACACACCCTGAGATGTTTAGGAGAGAAATGCCATCAGTTCTCAATTGGCCCCTTACCCTCCCTTTAATCAGCTCCTCCCTCGTGTGTGCTCACGCACTCAGTTGGTCAGTCATTTCCAGCTCTTCGCAACCTCGTGGACTATAGTCTACCAGGCTCCTCTGCCCATGGAACTGTCCAGGCCAGAATACTGGAGTGGGTTGCCATTTCCTAATCCAGGGCATCTTCCTGACCCAGGGATCACACCTGAGTCTTTCATGTCTCCTGCACTGGCACATGGATTGTTTACCACAAGTGCCACCTGAGAAGTGCACCACTCCCCCTTTGTCCCACCAAAAAAATATTTATTTATTTGGCTGCACTGGAGTGAGGACAGAGGGAGGTATGTGGGCAGGAAGCTCCGGCTCTCCACCTCCTTCCACAGGCCAGTGGGCTCGATGTCAGGGCTGCGGAGATGAGCAACTCCCGGGGCTGGTTAGTGGGGCTCACTGAGCTCTGGCAGAGGCCTTGGGTACAGTCCAGGGGTACGAGGTCCTTGAGAGTGCATGGGAGGGAGTCTTAATTGTGGCATGTGGGATCTAGTTTCCGGACCAGGGATCAAATCCAGGGCCCCTGCACTGGGAGTGTGGAGTCTTAACTATTGGACCAAATCCCAGTGGAGTCTTAGCTGCTGGAACAAATCCCAAAGTGGCTTTGAACATACGAGGCATGTCCTTTTTTCTTAAAAAAATATTTTTGATCATACTTTTCTAATTTGGTTTCATTTTATCTGGGATGGGAAAGAGTCTGCCTTTTTGGAATTCATTTTTCTGGTGATGAGGCGTGGTGGTGGCTTCAGAAAGCTTGAGTTTCCTCATCAGCAGGATGTGGGTAATGCCCATCTCCCTGGGTCCTTGTGGGGAGCAGAGCTGACCCTCTGAAGGGAGGGTCTGGGATCCCCCAGCAGGGAGAGCTGGAGGCTCTGGCTCATGCACTCCCCTGTGTCCCCACTCACAGGGCACCCTAGTGCTCCCAGGACCTCCCTGCTCCCCATCACTCAAGGTGCTCCCTGCTCACCGCTTACCTGCTGCCCAGGGAGGAGGGGAAAGCTGGGTTCTGCCCCAAGAGCTGATGGCCTGACTGTCTCTTGCTTTCAGGAGAAGGTGGATGAGGAGGGCCTGAAGAAGCTGATGGGTGATCTGGATGAGAACAGTGACCAGCAGGTGGACTTCCAGGAGTACGCTGTCTTCCTGGCCCTCATCACGATCATGTGCAATGATTTCTTCCAGGGCTCCCCAGCACGGTCCTGATGCAGAGCTTGTGGCTCCCTGCTATGGGTCTCTTCGGCCCAGGAGGACTCTCTATCTTTTTTAGTTTTACTCAATAAACTTTTTTTGCTGGTTGACAGTATTTTCATTGCTCAGTGTTGCCCTGTCATCTGGCTGGCCCAGTTGCTGTGCTGAAAGTGAAAGACCCAAAGCTGCTTTTTGCTGTGAGCTGTCTTTGTCCCTTTCAGTGCAAGATGATACAATTCCTTTAAAAATGTTGTGGGCTTCCTGTCTATCAACTTACAAATTCAGTTAGACAAAAGCCACAATTATAAATCTCTTTGAGACTGGCCCTTTCCACCTTAGAGTCAAGGTGCTGGGAGAAAATGTCCTTATGATTCTTAAAGACCCTCTTGTCTGAAAGGCTCAAGAAGACACACTGTTAAAATTATTAGAAGACATAATATATATGTGAAATATGAGACTTGCCCTTAAATCTTTTTGAAGTCCACATGAAATTTCTCCTCTTTGACTTTATCTTACCCTGAGGCCCTTTTCCTTGGCAGGGCCAAGGATTTGATCTTGGCCCCAAGGCCATTTATTGAGAGCCATTTGTTGTCTGGGGAGACTGTCTGGGGCTCCCCTGGTGGCTCAGACAGTAAAGAATCTGCCTGTAGTGTGGGAGACCCAGGTTCAATCCCTGGGTCAGGAAGATCCCTGGAAGAAAAGAATGGACACCCACTGCAGTATTCTTGCCTGAAGAATCCTACAGACAGGGGAGCCTGGTGGGCTATATAGTCCATGCGGTCGCAAAGAGTCAGACACAACAGAGCAACTAACATGACCTTGTACTACGGCTGTCCTGGGCGCTCTATATTTTCTCTAAATTCTACTCGAATTGAAGAGCTCCTTTTTTTTGGCTGAACCATGAAGCATGCAGGATCTTAGTTCCTCCACTAGGGATCCAACCCATGCCCCCTGCAGTGGAAGCGAGGAGTGAAAAAGAGTTTTAACGAAAAGGAAAAGGGGGGATGGATAATAGACAAGTAATAGACAATATTTTTGTGAATTACTTTCTTACTTTTCTCACTTCCCTGGCAAGCTTTGCTGCTTGGGAACTGCTTACAGAGTAGCTCAGACAAAAGCTCCCCCAAAATAAGGAGTGAGACACCCTGATTGTTCTTACTGTTCTGCTTTAACTGCACATCTGGGGCTGTTGCTGGGCAAGGTTGGGCAGGCTGAGCAATGAAAAGAGAGGAGCCTATTTCCTAATATAATACCCTGTAGGGAGAGGAACCAGTGAATACAGGTCAGGGATGTATGATAATGGTAATTAACATTTCCACAGCAGTTCCCAAAGCTGCTTTCAGGAACACTGTTTCTTCAGCCCCATGGTAACCCCCCAGAGAACTATCATTAGGCCCCTTTTACAGATAAGGAAATCAAAAGGAGGAAGCGTCTGCCATTCAAGGCACTCTCGTTTTGGCCAGGCTCTCTGATAGGCCTGTTCGAGCAACATCCCACTGACTCTTCACAGCAGTTGTGTGAGGGCTGTATCACTTCTAACACCGGTTGTAAAGTCAGGACAGGTTGTCTCTGGCTGCTGGCCGGGCCTCGGAGCTCAGTGTTCTCTGCGGGGACATGGAGTCGGGTGCCCACCCGCTGCTTCAGGTTCCCCCTCCCTGAGTCCACCCCCACGGTGAACAGCCTGCAGCTCTGTCCCTCCACATTTCACAGAGGAGGACATAGGGGCTGGGAGAGGTGGCCCAGTGGTACAGGATCTGCCTGCAGTTCAGGAGACATGGGTTTGATCCCTGTGTCAGGAAGATTCCCGGGAGTAGGGAATGGCTACCCACTCCAGTATTCTTGCCTGGGAAATCTCATGGACAGAGGAGCTACAGTCCTTGGGATTGCAAAAGAATCTGGCATGACTTAGTGACTGAACAGCAGCAACAGAAGTTATACAGGGAGCGGTACTGGAATTTGTCCCAAGTCTGCGAGAAAGGGGCTCCTGCTTAAGGGACATGCAGGTGACAGCCTGGGCCTTCCTCTCCTTCCCCTTGGGCTTTGTGTGAGATGAAGGGGACCTGGCTGGGCAGAGTCCAGATGCCCTTGGTTTCTTGATCCTGAAGACATGGGGAAGTGGGTCCACTTCTTGGTGATCACATGGCCATAGTGTGACTGCTTGCAGTGGATCCTGGCTTCTGCTGGCACTCTGTCCCAGATTCTGGGGCTGTTTGGGCTGGTGGAGACTGGCCACGGTTGGCTGCCTCTGGAACTGTTCCCCGACTGGCTAGGCACCTAATGGGACAAATTTCTTTCTGTGTATTTGACAAACTAACAAACACATGAGTTTCCTAGCTAGTCTCAGTAATCTTCCCTCATCCCACCACTCCCTGCAAATCTCTGTGCCAAGGCAGAGAGCAGGAGGGTCTGGAAAACGGTGCTTGCTGCTCAGGGGCCTGCTGGCCAGATTCTCTCTCATTTTCTCCTGGAATTAAGGCAGGGAGCAGAACCTCAGGGAAATATATCTCCCCTTCCATTGTGTCCCATTGCGACTCTGCTCTTTGCTCTTCAAGGTCTGTCCTGCAAGAAAAGAGGGACAGAAGGCAAAGGTGGATTCTGAGACAGTTCAGTTCAGTTCAGTCGCTTAGTTGTGTCTGACTCTTTGCGACCCCATGGTCTGCAGTGCTCCAGGCTTCCCTGTCTGTCCATCACCAGTTCCCAGAGCTTGCTCAGACTCATGTCCATCGAGTCGGTGATGCCAACCAACCATCTCATCTTCTGTTGTCCCCTTCTCCTGCCTTCAATAGGAGCGACCCAAATGAGGCTCCCCATGCTCCCACCTTTAGGTCATTTGAACTCCTCACCAACTCAGGGCTCCCATCCAGGAAATGGGCAGAGTCAGGCATTGACTAGGCACTCAAAAGAGGTAGTAGGTCTAAGCTCTACAGGTTCTCTTTGATCCCAGTTCAGATTCTCTCCCCACCCCCATTCCCTAATTCTGTAGCAAAGGCCTCCCTGGCTCCAGCCTTGGTAAATCAAATACCCCTTCCCACACTCTCTCCACACTGGGCTCAGATGATGAGAGAGAGGAGATGAGTCAGTTTGAGGAGGTTCACTGACCCCCACAGGGCTATGAGACTGGGGGGTGGGGTCACCCTGTCCCTTGGGCCCAGGTCCTTGTGGCACAAGCACAGGAATGTTCGGACGCTCCAGGACATTTCATCTTATTTCTCCCTGAGATGCAGAACCGGACACGGACCTTCCAGGGGCCAGGGGGTTTCCCAGAGGCCTTTGTAAGGTGAGGGTGGTGATAGTGGGGGACCAAGGCGAGGAGGGAGGGGAGACAGAGAGGAGGGACAGTCCTGCCAGGTCAGAGAGCATCTGCTTCTCTTCCTGCTGCCCCCACTGAGTGGGGGATTTTGCGTGGGGTTGCTGAGTTAGACGCGGGGCCCTCAGCTCTCACACGCTCCACAGGACCGTCAAATGATATGAAGAACTTTCACACTGAAGTCTCAGGGCAGGAATCTTCCAGATCAAAAAGAAAAAAATCAAGACCCAAACAAGGTAAAGGACCTCAAGGTGGAGAGAGGAGGGTGGCGGAGCTCAGAGTGAGGGCTCAGTGAAGAGGGCTTCTCATGACAGTCCTCCAGCCCCAAAGCACCTCCTCCCAGACCTCCCAGTCCACCCACCCTCCCTGCCGGGGTCCAGCCCCGGTGGATCCAGGGGTTTCAAAGGGGAGACGGGCTTTGGCGATCAGGAAACAACAGCTTACTTAAATGTTAATTAAAGATACAAAGAGTGGTTAATTAAGGATAGCTCAGTGAGGAAATTCAGTGGAGAAAAGAGGCTGAATAATTCAGCCAGAAGGTGAGAGAAAGAACGACATGAGGAGACCAAGCTTCGGTGAACAAGGCCCGCACTTTATTTTCCAAAGTAGTTTTTATACCTTAAGTTATGCACAGAGGATAATGGGGGAAGGGGTAGAGTCATGCAGTAAGCCAGGCTTTCTTCCTGCAAACTTATCATATGCAAAAGTTTAGGTGATTTGCATCATCTTCTGGCCCGGAGGCCTGTTAACATTTTAAGAAACTTATTTTTCTCTAAAGGTGATTATTCTAAAGTCAGGCACCACCCT
>NW_011494665.1:3291435-3309287 GCF_000754665.1 Bison bison bison
AATCACATGTGGCCGGAAAAACCTATTCAGGCAGGCTAGAGGAATTCCAAAGGAGTTTGTAGGTTGAAACACTATCACACCCAGGAACTTTATTAACTGGAGCTGTAAGCTAACTCTTTTTTCAGAGAGAGGTAGTGGGGGACAGCCCCCTGTAAAGTCAGAGGTGTAGGTGAAAGCACAAAGCAGAAAGTAGGCAGACTCTGGTTTGGGGGGTAGATGCTCGAGAATTTCCAGGGGGACTCCTGAGGCTCGATCCCGCCTTTGCGTATGCCGAGCCTCCTTCCTTATGACCTTTGCCACGGGTGGAGTTCCTCACGCTGGCTCCTGGCAGTGATAGACTTCCAGTTGAGCTATTCCAGATCCTGAAAGATCATGCTGTGAAAGTGCTGCACTCAATATGCAATATGCCGGGAGATGGCTCCCGGCACTCCCCTCAGCTGTCACCTCCTAGGGTGAGCGCCTGCCTGCCTCAGTCTGGGCAAACAAAGGGGAGGAGTCCTGGGAGGTGCAGCCAGGCTGGGAAACAGGAAGGGCTGGGGGATGACTCAGACGGGGAGCAGTGGCCCGGCTCTTCCTTGACCACTCACATAGAGTACCCCAGGCCCACCACTGTAGCCCTGCTTTCCTGCTCTCCCTTGCATTTATGTTACCCACCTCTCATACGTATGTTTGTTACCGTTTGTTGCCTGCGTTAGAGGGTCCTTTCCACAGAACTTGGATTTTGTCTGTTTTGTTTATGGCTGTACCTCCAATGCCTAGGAGAGGTGCTTCTAAATATTCACATGAGGACTTCTTGGTGGTGCAGTGGCTAGGAATCCACCTGCCAATGCAGGGGACACAGGTTTGATCCTTGGACTGGGAAGATTCCACATGCTATGGAGCAACCCAGCCCGCGTGTGCCTAGAGCCCGTTCTTTTTCTGCAACAAGAAAAGCCACGGCAATGAGAAGCCTTTACACTGCAGTGAAGAGCAGCCCTCGGTCCTCACAACTAGAGAAAGCCCATTGTGCAGCAACGAAGACCCAGCGCAGCCAAAAATAAGTATACTTTAAAAAAATAAAATGAATACTGACATGAGTCATGAACGGCTCTAACCCCGTCACTAATTAGCTGTGTGACTCGGGCAAGTTACCTGCCTTTCAGCTAACATTCACATGCTCACCAGGTGCCAGCGTATTTGTCTATGAGCCGTGTACATACTAACTCATTTATGCCTCACAGCAGTCCTATGAAACGGTGACCATTATTTTCCTTGGTCATCCACAGATGACAAAAATGAGGCCCAGAGACGTGAGGTGATCTGCTTAAGGAAGGTGGCTGCTCGTGGCATTCCTGGGGTGGCACAGGTGGGAACGAGTGCTTGACCCAGAACTGAGTTAATCGCTGGTCCACACTGGCCCCCTGCTTTTGTCCCCTACTCCCCGTAATTCCTTGCCTATAAAACAGAGATAATCACAGCCCTCCCTTCCCGGCCCTCCCACTGCTTAGTTCCCTCGTTTAAAGGGGCTGAGTCTTCAGGCAGCTGATGGCTGAAGGTTGAGCTGCAGGTGCAGGGGGACTCAAGGGAGGCCAAGGTGTCATGAACTCTCTGGCTGCCCCATAAGCATTAGGGTTTCTTCCCCATTCCACACTCTTCTGGATCTTGAGTTCTCTTTCTGAGAAATGAGGAGGGGTCTCTCGGGCCCAGGGATGAGGGGCGGGAGGAGAGAAGTGATATGAAGGGATTTCCATTTCTGGTAATATGGTGATCTGTGCCTGTTCCAGCTAAAAACAACAAAAAGTTCTGGAGAGAATAAAAACAGCTTTTCAAAGCATTAAAGAGCTCACAAGGCGGTAAGGAATGAGATCAAAATCTAAGTGAAAGCAGATTCCAGGAAGAGAGCCCGGTACCAGGCCCCTCATATCCTGAGGACATCACTAAACTGAGCCAAAGTGACCTTTGGCTTTGTTTGTGGAAAGAGGAAGGGTTCATTTGAGGCGCGGAGGCAAAGGGGACACCCCACATAATGCTGGGACCCCAAAGGGCTATACCGTTAAGCCCCAAACCAGAGGAAAGCTACCCTCACCCCAAGGGAGTGCAGGGAGCTCGGCCTTGGTGCCATGTGGAGCCAGGAGGACAGGACACAAGAGCTCTAGCTCCAGGCTGCCCTGGCGAGAGTCTGTGCTTGGTGGGGTGGGGTGAGGGGGCAACCAGGAAAACACAGCCTAGCCTTCCAGAAGGGCCCCTAGGAGCAGCACGCCTTCCTCCCGGGTCTCAAGGCATTCTGCTGATGATCCCCTAGGGAAGCAAGCAGTTTTCTGCCCAATGTGTCCAAGCAAAACCCTTAGGTGCTGTTTCAGGGGCTCCAAAGAGCTCCAGTACCGTAGTTCTTTACGTCTCAGCACAGAAAAGAATTCAGGGAGAGGTGAAGTGACATAGTGAAGAAATGATTTACTGGAATAGGACGCTTGTGAGACTTACAAGCAGGAGGACGAGAAATGCCACACTGTGAGACCTTACTGGGCTACAGTTTTATAATCAGAGGAAAAATGGGGAGGGAGAGAAGACCTTCTTTGTCTTTCTTGAGTAGACATCAATGCTTCTATCGTTAGCTCCTCCTCCAGGTTGAGCTTGTCTCTACATAGTTAAGCTAGGTTCACAAATGATTGTTTTCTTAATGTGTACAGACAGCATGTCCTAGGGATCCTCAGCTGACTGAGCTCCCTGCACAGGATGTGGGTCTCATGCTGCCACTGTTTCCTTGTTTTGGGGGGTGTCTTGTGCTTCTTTTGTGTGGTTTGTTGCTAAGGAAGCCTGCTCGGTTTCGTGGTTAAGCAAACCTGCTTTCAGGCTTCCCTGGTGACTCAGTGGTAAAAAATACACCTGCCAATGATGTGGGTTTGATCTCTGGGTCAGGAAGATCTCCTGGAGAAGGAACTGGCAACCCACTCCAGTATCCTTGCCTGGGAAATCCCATGGACAGAGGAGCCTGGCAGGGTGCAGTCCACGGGGTTGCAAAGAGTCGGACACGACTGAGAGACTAAACAGCAACAGACCTGCTTTCTTGAGTAATCATTAACATTCAGGGGTCTTCCGTATTTTTCTACTTACCATCCCCTAGTGGGATTACCTATTTAATCACCTATTTGTCCCTTTGAAAGTGAAAATGTTAGTAGCTCAGTTGTAGCTGACTCTTTGTGAGCCCATGGACTGTAGCCCCCCAGGCTCCTCTGTCTATGGAATTCTCCAGGCCAAGAACACTGCAGTGGTTAGCCATACCCTACTCCAGGGGATCTTCCCGACCCAGGGATTGAACCCCAGTCTCCTGCATTGCAAGTAGATTCTTTACCATCTGAGCCACCAGGGCTATGCCCCCATCACAAAGACTGTCGGTCTGGGGATCTAGCCAGGAGAGTGTCTGATGGGCTCAGTGGTCTCACCATAAATGGGGGAGCTGAACCAGAGGCTCACCAAGATCCTCTCTGGCACGGGGATTCTCTTGGGGTGAGGCAAAAATGTGTCCATCCTTCTTCTGGGATGCCTCTTCAGCATGAAGAGATGGAGGGTGGCTGTGATGAATGACCTGTCTCCTCTAACCATGCAGGAGGGAGATGGACAGGAGGCCATGGCCTGTTCCCAACGCTGGGGGAGGCCAGAGGGAAAATGAAGAGGTGGTGGTGTCTTCAGCCTTTGATGTATGCACGGCTAGGTGTGTGAGTGGCGTTTGTAGTAGGAGTTGCCAGGGAGGGAGGCAGGGGAGCCCCTGGGGGGCATCCTGAGCTTGACCTACTTGGATCACCCCATAATTACTCCCTTCCTTCATCAGGAGGCTACAAATAGGGATGTCCTGTGTCTGGGTTCCTCCACTTGAAACGCCAACATCAGTGGTGAGTGCCAGCTGCTTGGGTCCTGCCCTGGGTTGGGTGTTGGTCAGCCCGAGTTCTGTTTCCTGGCTCAGAGTCTGAGCTTGAGGGCAGAGGGATGACCACAGCAGGAATTAATGAGGTGAAGGGAGTCTGGTGATGGACTCAGGGATTCCATGGTACAGTAAGGGGATGCTGGGGAGCTTGGGTTTAGGGGGTGTGCAGAGCTGAGGTCTGGCCGAGGGATGGGGATGATGGGCTTAAGGCACTGCTGTTGCCCACAGTTAATTCCCCCCTCACCCACTCCCTTCATTCCTCCCAGGGGGGTGAGATGGGCCAGGGAGGCGGGCAAGAGAGGATTCCCTCTAGTCTCCAGGCACCGAGCTCCTGAAAAAGCCACAGTGGTGGCGCCAGGCAGGCTGGCAGGAACCCAGAAGGGCAGTTCAGCCTCTTTGCATTTTCCTATTCCCTGCCATCATGGCCCTTTCCTCTCCTGGGAACCCGGAACTCTGCTCCAATCCTGGGCTGTCACAAAGCGTTAAACCCCAGGCAGCACTTAACCCCATTGTCTCTCCCTACTCTTGACCATCCACAGCGCCCAGCAGAGGACAAATCATTAGGGAGGGAGAGAGCCTTGGCCCAGGCTGCCACATGCTGCAGGACTCCTGTCCCCTGGGGGAACCAGGAGTGAGTCACTCAGCTCACGTGGAAACAACATGTGCCTTCCTGGCTGCCTTAGGGTTTCCCCAGGTTGGAGGCATCTCCCAGGAGGGCGGTGGGAGGGGCCAATGTAATGGGGGTGGGTGGGCAATTCTGGGGAGGGCTTCTCCTCTAACAGAACGGGGTAGCTGTCTGCAGAGCCTTCTGTCTCAAGACCCTCAGGGGTCAGGGTGATGTCTATAGTTGGGGCAGATCACAGACTGGTCCCTACCGGAGCTGGTTGTCTCCAGAGACCATCTGATTCAGGTCCCCGATTAGGTCTGTGAGGTGGGATTAACCCCATTTCACAGATAAGGCACCTGAGACCTTAAATGGCTCATCCTCGCCTGCACAGCTAGTCAGAGGCATAGTGGATCTTTGCATGCAGCTTCCCTGAGTTCAGGGCAGAAGGGATGGTGAGAGGGTGGTGGTGAGACCGTAGGGGTTCCTCTGAGACCTGACCCTCTAAGGATGCTCAGCTTTGCCAAGGACCTGAGGCCTGGAGCCCAGAGCAAGGATCTGCGTGCAGGTTCCTATGGAAGGGGCTCTGGGGTCCTGAAGGGGAGGAAGATTCTAGGCTCAGGGGGCTGTGTCTCAGAGGGTGATGCAGAGCCGGACTGAGCTATGGTTGGGTGTCAGATGAGAAAAGATGGAGACAATAAGTGGGGGTTTCCCTGGTTGCTCAGATGGTAAAGAACCCCTGCAAGGCAGGAGACCCAGTGTTTGATCCCTGGATTAGGAAGATCCTCTGGAGAAGGAAGTGGCAAACTACTCCAGTAAGAACCTGGAGAATCCCCTGGACAGAGGAGCCTGGCTGGCTACGGTTCATGGGGCCACAAAAGAGTCCAACATGACTTAGTGACTGAACTACCACCACTGTGGGGGAGTGAGGTGACGAGTGGGCCGCTCTCCCTGAGGGATTTGCAGTGATGTTGGGCAATTAAGGCCTCTGTCCAGAAACAGAACAAGTGGTGGTGGTGGGAGACGGTGGGGGCGGTCGGAAAATAAACGAGGAGCTGGTGTAGTCAAGGAGGGCTGCTCAGAGGAGGGGGAGCTTGTGGGGTTGGAAGTGCGTAGGGGGTTAATCCAGGTCTGGGCTCAGTTCCTGGGACACTTAGAGTGCAGCGGTTAGAGAGGGGTTGACTTGGCTTCTGCCATGAGTCCCACCTTTGTTCCATGACAGGCAATATGGCCAGTCTTCTGGAGCAGGCGTTGGCTACTCTCGTGCGCACCTTTCAGGAATATTCACAGTTCTCTGGAAACCCGCTCTGCCAGGCGAAGTTCAAGGAACTCCTGGAGAAGGAGCTGCCTACCTGGGCCCCGGTGAGCACCTGGGCTTAGCCCCCAAGGGAAGCACTGCTTGAATTCTGCGAAGAGACCCTGCTCAGAGTCTGGGGCACAAGGGGGTGGAGGTTAGACTGTGGGGAGGGGTGCTGGGAGGGAAATGGGCACAACCGGAATCTCAGTTTCTTCATCTGTAAAGTGGAAGAAAATCACCTCCCAGACTGGCAGGGCAGTTGGGAAGACTGAGGGAGAGCTCTGTGAAGAACACACGTTCCGTAAATGGGCTGAGAAAGAGGGTTTGGGAGGGGAACTGACACGGTGAATCCTCAGAACAGGGAGGCTGAGGTTGACCCCGAAGGGGCAAGGGGCGTGGGTTGCGGATGGCGGGGAGGAGGCGTGGAGGGGAGGGATGTGTGCACCAGGCTGCTCTGCCCTCCTCAGCCTGCCTCCTCATCCCTCCCCGCCCCACCCCGCACAGACGACGCTCCGGGAGTGTGACTACAAGCAGTTCATCAGCGTCCTGGACACCAACAAGGATTGCCAGGTGGATTTTGTGGAGTACATGCGCTTGCTCGCTTGCCTCTGTATCTACTGCCATGAGTACTTCAAGGACAGTCCCCTGAAGCCCTCCTGCGCCCAGTAACGGAGCCGCTCTGGCTCTGCCCTGAGGTCATCCTGGGCCCGTCAGCTCTCCCCTTCCCAGCCCCCCGGGCCCCTCCTTCTAGACTCTCCCAGGTTTGCCCCTGGTGTGTCAACCCATGAGTCCAGGAAACACGAGGGGACCATCCCCAGAACCACAGCTAGTGATCTGAAGAGCAGCCAGCCGCTGCCTCCCCCCACCAGCCACAGGGGTGGTGGCTGTCAAGGCCCAGAAGAGCATGTCTGGGAGAGAGATTGTGGCGGCAAAGGCCTCTTTTGTTCCTAATAAAGAACTGGCATCACTTGGCTTCCTTTGGTTCTTCTGAGATGACGGCACTGGGGCATCACCCCTCCCTGGACTTTTCCACGGGAGGACAGGAGGTTGAGGGCAGTTTCAGACGCTGTGGAAATGAAATGGTCCCAATGTCCAGCAGGAAGGCATGGGGGCAACTCGGGGACAATGTCCATGGGAGGATAGTTGGGGGGGGGGCTCTCTGTCTGTCTGTATATGGCGGGTCTCTGAAGAAGAAGCTCCCTTGGGCTGTGAAGGAGGTGAGAGGGGGGTCAAACTCAATCCCCCAGACCCAATGTTCTGGGAGGAGGGTGGGGCCGTAGGGGAGAGGGCGAGTCTGTTCCCCGCCCTGGGCTATGAGAGCCCAGAGTGCAGCACTAATGGGATTAGGGGTTGGACTAGGGTGCTGCTCCCTGATCATCTGGGGAGGGGTGCTCTGCTGTTGAAGGGGGAAGGAGAGAGACCTTCAGGCAGACCCCTCTGCTTGAAGTCACAGCCACCTGAGGGGTTTAACCCCCGACTCCTGACCCTCCCTCAACCCCTGAGCTCATACCTTACATTGGGAGGTTCCCCTGATCCCTGCCTCCCCTCATTTTGTGCTGCATCACCTCTAACTTTCCTCCGCTCCCTGCCCTCTTCATCCCTGACACCCATCCCAAATCTAAGCCCCCTCCCAACGCCCTCTGCCAAATATAAGCCCCCTTCCAACGCCCTCTGCCACCCGACCGCTCTTGGTCTCTTCAGTCCATCCCTGAGCCCCAAGGCATGCCTCTCCTTCCCCATTCCATCACTCCTGCCACAGTGCCTTTCTCCAAGGATGTGCCTGTGGGGGTCCCCAAACCTCCTTTGGGTGTTATCCTGTTCCTCCTCCCAGACCCCCAGCTCCCGTTCCGGGGCTCACTCAACATAGTAGGAAGCTCTTTGGGGAGGGGCGCAGGGCAGCATGAGCCATCCCCAGCACTGAACCTGAGGGGCCCTCCCTGTGTTCTCGGGCTGCCACATCCCAGGGCAGTTTCCCACCTGCCACCTTCCACCCCTCTATGCCGGCTGCCTGGTGGGACACGTCCTCCTTGTCCCTCATGCCCCAGGCACAGCCTGTCCCTTCCCCCAGCTCCCTAAAACTCAAGCAGAGCTGTGCACACCCACCCTCCAGGCCCCTGCCTGTGCCCCTGGGGCTCTCCCATGTTCGTCTGTGCCTGCTGGGGCAGGAAGCTGGCTTTCCAGGCTGGGCGGGTGGAGAGGGGTGGAGAGGGGCCACTGTGTTCACCACATCAGCCCACGATAGGAGGGCTGGGTCCCGTTCTCCCCCATCCCCTGCCATGGGCAGGGCCTGGCCTGGGTATAAATAGGTCAGACTGCTGGGTTCTCCCCATTCTTCCTCTCTCCCCATCATCTCTCCCCAGCACTTCCTCTCTCTTGGTGAGTTGTGGTCGCCGGGCTGGCATGCAAGGGGTGTCAGGCCGAGGCTGGGGGCAGGAGGAAGGGGGGTGGGTGGGAGCCAGAGGCGCTAAACAGGTCCAGATGTGAGATTCCGATGTGGAGGCTCTGGGGTGGGTGGTGTGTGTGTGCATTCAGGAAAGAACAACAAGCGTGCAGGTGGCTGGTGGGGACTGTCTGAGGGGTTCTGTGATGCCGGGGCTTGCGTGTGGCGTTGCTGCCGTATGTGACTGGTGGGTGTGCACGTTGGCTGGTGTCTGCTGGGTGGCACACTTGGGTGTGGAAAGCACAGTGAAGGCAGAAGGCGCCTGTGGGCTCTGGCTGGTTATGTCCTAGGAGCCTCGGTCCTGCACCAGCAGCCCGGCCCAAGGGAGGGTGGCCTCCCCGTCCCTCCCCTGCATCCGTGCCTCTGCCACCTCACCCTGCCCCTCCCTATGCACTGGTTTTTTCCGCTAGGCCCCTGGGCAAGCCTCCAGCAGCCTCGCCCAGCCCAGTGCTGGGAGGGGGAAAGAATGGGCTGGGGTGGGGCTGCTGTGGGCTGAGCTCAGGAGTGGGTGAAGGGACCAAGTGAGGGTGGAGGAAGTGCTGCTGGGGAGTTGGCTGCCTGGAACCCGGAGCCCTGCAGGGGTTCGCTGCCCCAAGCATACATTTCCCTCTCCCGCTAGGAGCTGAACCCCTTTCTGGATGGGAGATGTGCTCCCTGAGGGATGGGAGTGGGGGCATTTACAAATACATAGCTGGGGGTGGGGTGGGAAAATAAGGTTGTCTCTGTGACCCTGCCCCCAGCTCCTGACTGCTGCCATGGCATACCCCCTGGAGAAGGCCCTCGATGTTATGGTGTCCACCTTCCACAAGTACTCGGGCAAGGAGGGTGACAAGTTCAAGCTCAACAAGTCTGAGCTAAAGGAGCTGCTGACCCGGGAGCTGCCCAGCTTCTTGGGGGTGAGTGATACTGCCTGGGAGGCACCCGTCCTCTGTTCAGCATTACCTACAGCTGGCATCAGCTGCTGACATGGGCAATTTCCGGGCAGAGAGCTTACCCTGGGTGCCTGTGGCCAAAGCACGGTGAGCACCCACCGCTTACTTCCTAGCACCCTCAGAAAGAGGGCAGAGTGAGCAGATAGGGTACGGTGCTCTGTACAACTTCCCTGGAGGGAAACTGATGCTCAGAAAGGCTAAGTAACTTCCCAAGGAAGTCCGTGTTTAAAGCTGAGATCATGAACCGCGATGGTCGAACTCTTGCCATCACTCCAGCAATGAACCTCTTTTTTTTTTTTTTTAAGATTCTGTGAAAGTTATATGCCTTCTTATTCTATTTTTTTTTTAGTTGAAATATCGTTGATTTATAGTGTGTTCATTTCAGGTGTACAGCAAAGTGATTTAGCTATATATACACATCTATTTTTTCAGATTCTTGTCCATTATAAGTTATTACACAATATTGAATACAGTTCCCTGTGTTATACAGTAAATCCTTGTTGCTTATCTCTTTTATATACAGTAGTGTATATCTGTTAATCTCATATTCCTATTTTATCACCATCCGCTCGCCCCATAAACCATTTTTGAGTTTCTATTTGGCTTGTGGACATGAAGATATAGTTCTCTGGAGACACTCACACACCTACAGAATTCTCCTGAGCAATCCCAGTTGCCATCTGTATCAACCTTTACGCTTTCATGACCATTGTATAATTGGACTCTTAAAATGACCTTGGCAGAAGAGGCTGTGGTCTCCGTTACGCAGTTGTACCCAGGTCCTCAGACGTCATCTGAGGGGTAGCTTAGCCCCTAGGGCTGGAGGTCCAAAGCCAGGCCCCACAGGGGTGCCTGTGCCTTCCTGAGCTCCCATCTGGAGCTCAAGCCTCACCCAGTCCTAGCTCTGCCCTACTCCCCCACCCCGACCTCGCTTCCGGTTTCCACCCGTAGCCTCTTCCTCCTGCAGAAAAGGACGGATGAAACTGCGTTCCAGAAACTGATGAGCAACCTGGACTGCAACAAGGACAACGAGGTGGACTTCCAGGAGTACTGCGTCTTCCTGTCCTGCATCGCCATGATGTGCAATGAGTTCTTCGAAGGTTTCCCTGATAAGCAACCCCGGAAAAAGTGAAGGCTCCTCAGGTGTGGGTGGTGGGGGGCTGCCAGCTGGGGTCTTCCCTGTTGGCGGTGGGCACATCAGCTCACCCTGGCTCCTCCAGACGTGAGCACCATACTGAACAAGTTCAATAAAGATTCTTGAAAGCTATGAGGCTGATGGTCTGAGAAACTCCGGGGGCGTGGGGGTGGGGCCTGAGGGATGCGTTGCGGGGGCAATGGGGCGGGGGTAATGGAGGATGCTGGGAGCTGAGTTGTCATCTTGTGGAGAGTGGAGAGCAGACTAGTGAAGGTGGGAGACGGATGTCGGGGACTGTGCATGTGTGTGGCAGACAGAGGCGACTCTGGATGGGGTCAAAGGCAGGGAAAGGGACCCCAGACGCTTGGAATGTCCCAGCTGTAGGCTCTTAGCCAGTGTTCTCACCCATCCCACCTCCCCAGCCTTGCCTCTGGCAGGACCTCTGACTGAGGCTGGGATGGATTCGGAGGTCACATCTGCTCCTGGCTGGGGTCTGGAATGGAGTGTGGGTGCCCTGGGATGGTGGGGAAAGGACTGAGTCATGGAGAGGAACTAGTGAGGCCAGAGTGGAATGGGGAGGAAGGCTCAATCCTGACACTTACAGTTCAGGTCCCGCCTGCCACCTGTTCCAGTGCCCTGGCTTCAGACCCCAGGAGAGATGAATCCTTCCTGTCCAGGGTCAGATCAGGGAGGTGACATGGAGGAAGGGCAGGTTGATGGCCACAGCATGAGAATATCATCCTTCTCTAAGCCTATCTCTCTGGAGGCCCTGGGATGAGATTTGTTACCAGTTAACAGTCATGTTCCATCAGAGGAGGACAAAGGACCTTGGAACTGAAGAGTGGACAGTAACTGTGCTGGGAGGGAGGGAGATAGTGGGAGGCGACCAGAGTTTTGGAGACAAAATTCTAGGCATGAGATTTTATAAGTGAATTGAGACTCCCCTCCTCCTTGCTGCTGCTAAGTCACTTCAGTCGTGTCCGACTCTGTGTGACCCCATAGATGGCAGCCCACCAGGCTCCCCTGTCCCTGGGATTCTCCAGGCAAGAACACTGGAGTGGGGTGCCATTTCCTTCTCCAATGTATGAAAGTGAAAAGTGAAAGTGAAGTTGCTCAGTCGTGTTCTACTCTTAGCGACCCCATGGACTGCAGCCTACCAGGCTCCTCCGTCCATGGGATTTTCCAGGCAGGAGTACTGGAGTGGGGTGCCATTGCCTTCTCCGCCCCTCCTCCCCACCCCTCCCGAAAATATCAGGCATGATAGTGCTTCTCTTTAGGTTAAAGACCAGCAGCTCCAGCCTGCAATGGGTGGGCATTAGATTTCTAGGCCTTGCTTGGGTGGTACAGGGACCTTCAATGAAGAGATGAGTAGAAGGCAGGTCCAGAGACAGAGAAGGTCTGGTGTCCGTGACCTTTCAAGCTTTCCCCTTTTCTTCTCATCGTGTTGTTTTTCTCTCAAGTTGCAGAGGAGTGGGGTAGGTGACTCAGATGTTCCTTCAGAGTGTGACTACAGAGACTCGGATAGAATTTTGATCCAGGAAAAAGTTTGCCACTTCTTCCTTCTCCCCCTCATCCCCCTCCCCGGTCTGCCCATCTTCCATTGGAGTGCCCTCCCCTGAGTCTCCCTTCTGCATCAACTCTCTACTTTGGAAACTCCTGTTGCTTAGCGACCAGTCCCTGCTGCCTCTTTACCTTTGGCAGCTGGGGGTGGGAGTGGAATTGGGGGCAGCAGGGAGCATCTAGGCAGGCTAGGGTGAGGTGGCATCAGCCACAGGCACTAAGCCCCTAACTCTGTTCTCTTCTCATTCTTGAACTGGTTCTTGGTGGTAGAACAATGTCCGGGCTTCCCTGGTAGCTCAGCTGATTAAAAATCTGCCTGCAATGCAGGAGACCCCGACACGGTTCCTGGGTTGGGAAGATCCCCTGGAGAAGGGATAGGTGACCCACTCCAGTATTCTTGGGCTTCTCTGGTGGCTCAGATGGTAAAGATTCCGTGTGCAATGTGGGACACCTGGTTTCAATCCCTGGTTTGGGAAGATCCCCTGGAGGAGGGCATGGCAACCCACTGCAGTATTCTTGCCTGGAAGAATCTCGTGGACAGAGGAGCCTGGCGGGCTACAGTCCATGGGGTTGCAAAGAGTCAGACACGACTGAGCAACTAATCACAGAACAATGTCTGAGTCTCTCCTGGGATATAGGCAAATCTCCTTGACCCACACCCTGGTCATTATTGCACCTTGAACCTGCTCCCCAGAGTCCACAGCCTCTACCCCATCATCCAGCCCTACCCTTCCCCGATTTCTGCCTTGGTCTCCCTGATTCTCAGTTCCCCAAGAATCTCTGACAATTCTTTCCCATGGTGACCAGAGAGGTGTTGAAGAAATCATCATTGAAAAGTCCTTTAAAATTTTAGTCTCCATACTCGCTAATGACCTTGACCATGCCCTTGGCAGGAAACATCTTCCCCTGCTGATTTCCATCTTGAGATGCATCTGTTCTGCTCTTGGGTAGGTGGGAGGGCCGCAATACAAAGAGCAGCCTAGGGTATGGGTGGATACCCTGCATACCTCCTGATTCTTCTTTCCAGGGAGCCTGGCTGTTGTCCCATCAGATTGTGAGTTCTGGGTTTTGGTTGGAAAGACAAAGCTTCTGGGATTGAAAATGTATGTACCATGGTAAACTCCGTATGCTCCCATCCCCTCTGTTTAGAAACAAGGAAGGTGAGATTCGCAAAAGAGGGTTTCTCTGCAGCCATGTCCCAGGAGGCTCTGACCTAGGCCTCTTTGTCCCTGGCCCCTTCTTATTGGCCCTTTCTTTCCCCTGGTTTCCTGGGGACTGGAACAAGGGAATATAGGCAGACCGCAGTGGCAGGCAGCCTGTGTCTGCCGCGTGAGTTCTCTGGCTCTCTCCTTCCTTGGTGAGTCCTTCCTTCTGATCTCCCTGCTCATTTGTACGGTAGGGCAAGCTGGGCGATGAGGCCAGAAGCTGACAAGCTCTGGTGACCTCCCCAAAGAAAGGCTGGGTCTGATGAGTGGGCATGTGCTCAGGGAGGAGAGGGCCAGGTATTTGGCATCACGGCTACGAGAATTTCCCGAGAAAGTGGCTCTGGAGGTGGAGGTGGGGATCAGAACCAGCCAGGAGGCTGCTGCAACTCCCGAGACCCCCGCCTTCCACTTTGGTCCTGGCTGAGTCTCCCGGTGGTGGGGAGTCTCCTGGTGGTGGGGAGTCTCCCGAGGGTTTGGGGAGGTAGGAGGCAGGAATAGCCAGGTGGGCTTCCAGCTGAGGGTAGGAGACAGCAGCTTCTTCCTCCTTTCCTGGCTCAGGACCCTACACAGATTTACCTGCAAACCCCAAGTTCCTTGGGTGTTGGCTCCTTCCTGCCTAAGGGGGAAGTGGTTTCCAAGTCTGAGTCACAGGAGCTCCAAGAGCCTCTTCCTTTGGAGGGGTGTGTGGCTGTGCTGGTGGACTGGAGGGCCCCATCAGACCCAGTTTCTGCATCCAGCCCTCACAATGACCCCGGAGAGGAGGCCCACTTCCTTCCCTGACTCATGACTGGTCTGTGTGTGCAGTTCTCTGGGCTGGAGCCTGGGGACCAGCCGGACAAGTCCTGTCCCCCCTTCCTGGCTTCCTGTTGAGATCTTATCTTCCAGTTTCAGCCCCAGTTCCTCCAACCCCTGGACTCTCTCTTTGCCCTGTCCCCCACTTCTGTAATGGGACACTCCCTGATAGCGGGCGGTTCAGGCTCCTGGGCCAGGGAGGGTGACTAGGGTAAGGAGAATGACCTCTGGAAAGTGAGTGCCCAAGCTGGGTCAGGCCGGAAGAAAATCCTGACCCTTCACTGGCTCCACCATCTGCCACCAGTTCTTCTGGGAAGGTCAGCTTGCCCCTAGACCTTTTTCTCAACATCTTCTAAGCAGGAGAGTGTTCAGTCTCCTTCCAGGACTGGTCAGGCTCTGGCTGTTCCAAGTTTGCCGTGGGTCTCACTACAGCCTATCCTGAGACATTGGGGTCCACGTGCCAGACTTTGGTCTCACCATGCGTTCCAGTCACTGGTCCTTGAAGGAGAAGCTTGGAGAGGGGCTAGTGATGGGGTCCGGGTTCCTGGGGAATGTGATCTTTCCCTCTCGCTTCAGCCTCTGGAACTGCACACCGTGATGGAGACCCCTCTGGAGAAGGCACTGACCACTATGGTCACCACTTTCCATAAATATTCTGGGAGAGAGGGCAGCAAACTGACTCTGAGCAGGAAGGAGCTGAAGGAACTGATCAAGAAGGAGCTGTGTCTTGGTGAGGTAGGTTCCGGTCCCTCCCCTGCACCCCAGAGTCCCAGTGCTCCCTGGGTAGGTGGGGGAGGGGAGGGAAAAGAAGGGGATGCCACTGTCAGGGGCTCCCCAGCACGAGGGGGGGAGGCCTCTCCAGAGGGGACACATGTCTGTCTGTAAGGTACACTAGTCTCAGCCAGGACAGGAGGGCCCAAAGTAGGGGCGGAGACCCAAGGAAGACAGTGAACATCCTGGGCGTGTACAACTCTAGACCTAGAGCCGAGGGATGAATCAGGTATCACTGGGAACAGAGAGAGCAGCGTTTGCAGGGAGGACCTCAGCCCGGGTGAGGGATGCAGATAAGGAGATCAAGGAGACTTCCAGGTTGAGGCTGGGTTCCTGCAGCTGTGGAATCTGTGAGAGGAATGGGGTGGGTGGTGGGTGAGGGGATTCGGGGGTCCAGGTCAGCTATGCATAACTCACGGGCAGGGCTCCCACCTGGCCCTGCTCTGTGCGTCCACCATTGCTGGGGCTTTCAGCCAATGCTGACATGGGACCCAAAAGGACCATTCTGCTAGTTTGTGAACACAGGTTGGAAGGAAGCAGAACTGATTCTTACCAGATGGAGATGGTGGGAGGGAGGCAACTGAAGAGGGAGAGGCCTGTGAGGTAGTCATCATATTATTGTTACAGTTAAAAAAAAAATTGAGGCTCAGATGCATTATATAATCTCCAGCTAGTGAGAGGTTGGAACTCAAGGCCAGCTCCATGTATCACTCTCCCTCTTTCCTTTAAAATCAGCCTGGGGCGGGGGGCTCTCCTGTGGCATCCTGAACCTTAGTGGACCTCCCTAGAGAAAAGTGGGAATGTGTCTCTGTGGACAGGGGACCAAGGCAGGTGTGGGTGTCACCGGGCCTCCCCTCTGGCCTTCCTGCCTACTTCTCTGCATCCTGGAGTTTAATGAGGGCAGAGGGAGGGGCCATGGGTCCGGCAGGGTTAATTACAGGGAGACGGAGGCCCTGGGGAGGGCCTGGCTATAACAGGAGCCCAGATTGGGGACAAGCATGGGTCACAGAGAGGCTGTTTCCATCTCCGTATGTCCCGACGTCCTGTCTCCTGTGGCAAAGCTGGAGTGGAGGACAGCGGAGAGGAGCGGGCAGGATGTGCCTGTATTTTCTTCCTGTTCCCTCCAAGTGCCCTGTCTCCCTCCTCTTGTAGAGCTGGGCTGGGAGGGCAGGGGACCAGACAGAGAGCAGGCCTGGGTGCCATGCACTCGTGCCATATAGCTATCCTGCAGGCTCTCCTAGCTAGGGAACACAGAGCTCTAACCACTGGTCTCGTGGAGGGATGTGTGATCTGCTTGCGTTCTGAACGATCCCCAACAGGGACAGAATAAGACTTGGATCCTGCTCAGTGCCAGTATAGTCACAAAGCTGTTTCTATGAGGTGTTGTAGGAAGTCTAGCTGTTTCTTTGAACGGTAGAAATTGTTGAGAGGAAGAGGGGTGCCTGCAGTAACCCGAACTCTAGTCATTTATTCAGGGCACGGAGGCTCTGCTTGGTGTCAGATCCCATGCTGGCTGTGGCCTGGGGGGAGGCTCTGGGGGTTGAGATGCTCTGTGTTGCTGACTCAGCTGGGGATCAGCCTGAGGCCACCTTCCCAGGGGGCACGGCAGGGCTGGGAGAGGTGGCTGGCTGACCTGTCTCTCTATCTGGGCCCTTGAAGAAGATGAGGGAGAGCAGCGTTGACGACCTGATGAAGAGCTTGGACAAGAACAGCGACCAGGAGATTGACTTCAAGGAGTACTCGGTGTTCCTGACCACGCTGTGCATGGCCTACAATGACTTCTTTCTGGAGGAGAACCAGTGACTGGGGCCTGGTCCCTGGCCCCTACAGCTCTGCTCACAAACCCTGCATGGCCCCTCGCCTTCCCCTCCCTCCCAGATAGACCCTGCTTCAGCCTTCCCCTCCAGCAGAGGAATAAAGGTTTTCCATTCCAGGTGTCCAGGGCGGGTTTGGTAGAATTCTTTTCCATCTTGGCTGGGGGTGGGGTGGGGCTAGGTAGAGCTTCTCCTTGAGTAAGTGGACAGCCTCTGGGAATTAGGGTTCTGAGTCTTTCAGAGTGGATGTGACTAATCTTATCCAGGCGTAGTCTTGCCCTCCAAAAAAAAAAAAAATGGGGAAGTAGGGCCAGGCTTTTGCTTGCCTCGAGGGAATGCTGCAAGTATGCAGAGAAAGTTGCTGGGGGAAAGTGGCTCAGGGAATGAGGACACTCACAATAAGGGTGAAATCCTTAGGTGCTGTTTCAGGAGCTCCAAAGAGCTCTGGTACCATAGCCCTTTAAGTCTCAGCACAGCAAAGAATTCAGCAAGAGGCTAAGTGGTAGATAAGAAGTGATTTACTGGAAGAGGATGATTGTGAGGCTTACAAGTGGGTGAGTGAGAGATGCCCGGCCCTAAGAACTTACTGGGTTACAATTTTACAATCAGAGGAAAGATGGGGACGGGGAGAAGACCTTTGTCTTTCTTGAGTAGACATCATGCTTCCATCATTAGCTCCTCCTCTGGGTTGAGCAGGGGAGTTTTCATATCTCTACATGGTCAAGTTAGGTCTACAAATTACTGTTTTTTATGTGTACAGAGAGCACGACCTAGGGATCATTAACTTACTGAGCTCACTGGGCAGGATGTGGGGCTCAGGCCATCATTGTTTTGTTGTTTGGGGGTATGTCTTATGTTCTGATGCATGGTTTTGTTGCTAAGCAAGCCTGCTTGATTTTGTGGCTAAGCAAACCCACTTTCTTGAGTAATCATCAATTCATAGGGGTCTCTCAAACTTTTTCTACTTATAGTCCCCCAGTGGGATTAACTTTCCCACTACTTGGCCCCGTTGTTCTGTCCCTATCACTGGGGGCAGCTGGGATGTGGTCCCTGAGGGCAGTGGTGGGCAGGCCAGAACGACTTGTCCCTGGCTCACAGGAGGCTCTCCCTCCGCCCCCCGCCCCCACCCCCAACACACTAAGAAAACAGTCTGGCCTTGACCTCCATGCCAGCCCCCTTCTCCTCCATTTCCTCCTTTGCAATGAACCCCACCCCCATCATCTCTGGGGGCCAGAGATTTCTGCTCTCCCCACTTCTCCATATCAAAATCCTTTCTTAGGAGAGGATCTGAAAAACTTTGCTGTGGAGGGTAAATAACTCATGACACATGGCTCCGCTCGCCCGGGTGTGCGTGCACTTTAAAGGGCAAGAGGTTCCGAGTGGAATTCCGGACGGGGGTGGGGT
>NW_011494665.1:3309387-3309492 GCF_000754665.1 Bison bison bison
TAGTGGGATGGCTGTTCCAGATGCCCTGTCAATTCTGTCCTTCATCGAGGGTTTTCCCTGCATCGCTACCCCCTTACTTCTACACAGACAGACAGAGAGACACAC
>NW_011494665.1:3309624-3320809 GCF_000754665.1 Bison bison bison
CGGTTCTCCGCCTCCTCCCCTTGCCCTGTCACATCACGACACGGTGGACAAACTGAGTTTTGGAAATTAGGAGGGAGTGCAGGTCTTCCTTAAGCCCCTCACACCCACCCCACGGAGCCCCGAAAAGCCCCCGGGGCAGGGGACGTGCAAAGCTCGGCCAGGGTGCTGCGTAAAGAGCCGGCAGGGTGGGGCGTGGGGCGGGACGTGCGCGGCGGGGGCGCCTTCGCTGACCGGCTTCCCGGCCGCGCCACTATAAGGCGGGCTGGCCGACCGCTCAGCCTTCCGCTCGGTCGCTCCCTTCTCCTTTCGCTGCAACCGGCGGTGAGTTCTCTCACCAGGGCGGCCCCGGTCCTTCTGGGGCGGCGCTCCCGGGTTGGTCCGCTCGCATTCAGAGTAGGCCGGTGGCGGGGAGAGGCAGGCCCTGTCAGGCTGGCCCCGGGCTAAGGCGTCCTATGGGGCAGCTCCCCACAGCGGGCCTGGGAGGCTGCAGGAGGGTGTGTCCCGGGCGTGGGGTGTGTCAGTGGCACGGTATGTGGTCCTGTGAGGATGTGTGCGTGTGTGTGGGGGGGGTGGTGGGGGGCGGCTGGGTGTGCAGCCTCCATCCCACACTCCCAACATACTCCCCAACTTTCTTGGAACCCCTAGAGGAGAGTTCTCAACTGTGGTCCTGTTTATTCCTTAGGATCCTCGAACCACCTCTGCTCTGGTTCCCTTCTCTGCAGGGCACGCATCTCTTGGCCCTAGAGTCTGCCCTCCCCCTCCCCTTACAGTCCCCGGCTTTCTCCTTTCTCGACCAAGGTTCACCTCACCCTAGTCAAAGGGAGTTGAAGGGGTTGCTTGACAGTGGTCTTGAAGCGTGTGGGTGAGTGAGAAGGCCTTGCTGCCCAGGCTGCTGACCTGTCCCCCTGCCTGCAGCTCTGAGCCCAGTCTTCAGCTATGGGGACCCCCCCTGGATCAGGCCATTAGCCTCCTGGTGGCCATCTGCCACAAGTACTCTGGCTGTGAGGGCGTCAAGAACACCCGGAGCAAGAAGGAGCTGAAAGAGCTTGTCCAGAAGGAGCTCACCCTTGGAGAGATGAGTGAGCCTCCCAGGCCCCCTCTCCCCACCTCCACTCTAGCAGCAGGACTGGGAGAGGGCAGGGTGCCAGGTGCATCTGACTCACCCCTGTCCACATTCCAGGGCCCTAGACCACATGCCTTACCATTGGTTCACACTCTGTGGGGCTGGGGCTACTCAGCCTGGAATTCCTTCCCTTTGAGTGAGGAACAGAGGAGGGGTAAAGCCAAGTGAACCCAAGGTGGAACTGGATCTTTGGTGACAAGTGAGAACAGAGACACTTGTATGAGAGAGGGCTGCCTGGGAGGGGGAAATGCAGAGAACTCAAGGTCTCATCACCATTGAGTCTGGCTTTCCCATTCTGACACATTAAAAGATGCAGGATGCGGAAATCGCAGAGCTAATGGACGAACTGGACCAGAACAAGGACCAGGTGGTGAACTTCCAAGAATATGTCACCTTCCTGGGGGCCTTGGCTATGATCTACAATGAACTTCTCCAGGACTGAAAATAAATTGGGAGGTGGAGATGCCCTCTATTTGGTCTGTCTGTCTAATGGTGGTAATTGTACAATAAATTTATTATTATTTTTTGGTTAAATCTACCCCTGTGTCCTGGCTTCCCAGTGATTTCTGTCTCCTCTGCTTGATGCTGCATCAACCATCAGAAGGTTTTCTCACAGTTACCTCTGGGAGTGACTCAGTGACTCACCAGGCCAGGAAAACTGGTGGGAAGGCTCACAAGATGGTGGATGTACCCTAACAGAGTGGCTGTGAGCTCACAAGTTGGCTTTTATGTGAATTAGAAAAGATGTCCACTCTGGGTGAAGCCATCTTAAGGAAAGGCTCAAGTGGTCCCCAGGCTTCCCAGGTGGTACTAGTGGTAAAGAACTGCCTGCCAATGCAGGAGACATGAGAGATGGGCGTTTGATCCCTGCGTCAGGAAGATCCTCTGGAGGAGGGCATGACAACCCACTCCAGTACTCTTGCCTGGAGAATCCCATGGACAGAGGAGCCTGGCGGGCTACAGTCCATGGAATTGCAAAGAGCTGAACACAACTGAAGTGACTTAGCACGCATGCACACACAAGTGGTCCCCAGTAGAGTGGGTTCTGGGATGGGCTTGGAGGAAATGGTGCTTGAGTAAGGCTGTGTTGAGCCCAGAGTGGAGCAGAGATAGTCCTAGCAAGGTCCCTGATGATGAAGACTTAGTTTTGTTCTGGGTATGGCCAGAGTGGAAGGGCCAGAAGCGCTGGGGGGCGGGGCTGGCCCACGTCTCACCACAGTGAAGTGGGGGCAGAGAAGGCGCCATGGACATGCCCAGCGCCTGGTCAGGGAGTGTTTGTCACTCTGTTGAGACCACCACAGACGGACAGGACACTGGATGCTTGAGTTCCGTTCTGCTGCCTATGCCCTGGGTGGTCGAAGTTGGGAAGCACGCTTTAGGAATGTGTCCATGCATTCAGGGGGCAGGGTAATTTGTACTAGGGGTGGTGGTCTGAGAAGCTGGTAGCTGTGTGAATATGTGAATCATGGGGTGTTCGTGAAAGGGGTGGGGTGGGGGGTCCCCAGGATGGGGTGGGGATCCCAGGGCTGGGCAACCACGGCTTCAAGCTTTTCTATCAATATTGATCCAGCCAATCCCTACAGCCTTAGCAGAATGAATCACCCCACTTATTCCGTCAGAGCCAAGCCTCATTCTTAGCCCCCATCAGGGAAGGTGAGTAACTGTCTGAATTATTGCCTGAGTTCATTGTTTGCATTAGTGTTTTCACGTGGCGGGTGAGGGTGGGGCAAGGGGGTAAATTGTGTCTCAGGGTGATGGGGCAGTTGTCATAGTCTGTCCCCTCCAGGCCTGGTGGGGCCAGGCAAGTTCCTCTGTAGGCTCTGGGGACCTCAAAGGGAGACCATATCCTCCTTTTCCTCTTACCTCCGCGCTTCCCTGGGGCTCAGGTTTGCAGCATTGTCTTCTTCCTCCTTGGGGTGGGGATGAGTGGACAGTCTCAAGAGGACTGGAAGCCTTACCTTTTGGTGTTCCTCCTTCTCTAGTGGCCTCTCCTTCCCTGCAGGGTGTAGTGACTGGCACAGCTGGGAACCAGGAAGGGACCCAGGGCCTGCGGTCCCAGGCTGCTCGGCCTTGGTTGCACCCAACACCACCTGGAAAGGTACCTTCCCAGAACCCCAGAGGCCAGCATATTGGGGCGTGGAGCCAGCGCCCTCTTGTGGGCAGAGAGCAGGACGCTGCAGACAGGCGGGGTTGGCTTTCTCCAGCCCCTGGGGAGGGGCCGATGGTCATGGAGTCCTTCCAGGGAAGAAGGACATGCCACTTGGCGCTCAGGGAACGTCAGCTAGGTGATCTTTTGGCTCCTGGCACCTAACCTTTGGACAACAAGATCAGACAAGTCAGTCTTAAAGGAAATTCACCCTGAATGTTCACTGGAAGGACAGTTGCTGAAGCTGAAGCTTCAGTACTTTGGCCACCTGACGTGAAGAGCCGACTTCTTGAAAAAGACCCTGATGCTGGGAAAGACTGAAGGCAAAAGGAGAAGGGGGCGGCAGAGGATGAGATGGTTAGATAGTGTCACCAACTCAACAGGCGAGTTTGAGCAAACTCTGGGAGACAGTGGAGGACAGAGGAGCCTGGTGTGCTGCAGTCCGTGACGTTGCAGAGTCAGGCATGGCTTAGAGGGTGAACAAACACAAACCTAGCTTAGCCCTCAAATAAGCAATTCAGCTTCAGCTAAGACACGCCTGCCACCTTCAAGTCAAAGAAAGGAAGGCGGTTTGCAAAGACAAATAGGATCTGAACCCTTCCCTTCCCCTCGCTCAATTTCAGGGCCAAGAAGACTTTCATACAAAGAGGGAGGAGGGGTCATTTCAGCGGGTGAAGACCCACTGCAGGGGGAGGGGCTACTCAGACAAGGCCTTCAGCCCTGCATCTTCAGGGAGCTCTGGTGGGTGGGCAGGCCGTGAGGCCGAAGGAAATCAAGAAACAGGCACGGTTCACCTGCGTTTTAACAGATGTGTCCTTTATCAGCTGTCTTTCCATAGTAGTGGCGGGGAACAGGAACATAGATTTAAAAATAAAACCGCAAACAAATAGCAAATCTTCTGTTTGCTTTGAAGTTACGGTTTTTAAGTTTTTTTTTTGTGGGGGGCAGTGGGAGGTGACAGCATTTACAATGAAATTTGGCGGGTGGTCTACTCAGAGGGTGGGATTGGGTGTGGAGGGGAGGCACAGACTGGTCATGTTTTATTGCATTTGCTTCTAACTGATGTAAGGTTGGATGTGAAGCCTTTAACTCACGCTGTGGAACAGGGGTCTGGGCTTAGAGAAGAAGGAAATGTTCAGATGTGATCTGGGGGCTTCACACCTTGTCTCTTTGCTGAGGCTGATCCAGGCCTCTGGTGGAAGTGGCCGTGTGTTCCCCCATGCGCCTTGATGAGGCTCCCTTTTCCCTTGCGGTATATAAACAGGCATTAATCCTACAACCTAGTCAGCCTGACTCCCAGGAAGCTGAAACAGCAACATCACAGCCCACGTCCGTAAGCTGGGGCGGGCCCCAATCAAAGGAGTTTAGGACTGAGTCACAGCCTGTAACTCTCTGTTCTCTGCCAAGCGTATCCAGTACAGTGGAGAATAAAGCCGCTGTACATTTGTATAGTGCGTTTAGTTTTACAAGGCACTTTCTTATCCATTGTCTTTTGTGGTGCTCAGAAGATTCACGGGTGGTATTAATTATTAACCTCGTTTGACAAGTGAAAAGACCAGTAAAGGAGTAAGTGCCTCCACCCTGGGCAAACTTCAGTTCAGAACTGGGGCCTCTCCAATCTCTTTGCCAGTTCATCAGTGCTTATCGCATCATGACATATTTGGGCTATTTCTTTTTCATGTTTTTCTCTTAAATGTTTTCATTACGTATTGAGAGTGTACAAAATGATTTATAGAAATAATCAGTGAGTTGCCTTGGCATGGATCTTATCCTGGGCTGGGTCCCATTCAAGACCAGACATTCAAAGACCAGTGACAAGGAAAGATGATTTTTCACGACTTGTAAGGAGGGAAAGGGAACCTTTTCTCTTCTTCTGGAATCATCTCCTTGGGAATGTCACTGGCCTGAATCCTAACACCACCCTTTGGAATGTAAATAAAATTTCTCTAGGAAGAAGATAGCTCCAGGAGTCTCCAGTTTTTAGATCCTAGAGATCTCTAAATTCCGAGTCTTCATCTCTTTTGAAGTATAAATACCTAGATAGATAGCTTTGTTTTCTTGATCTCCTTGGAGCTTAACCTTGGGACCTACCACAGACAGTAAGCATTTGACTCGGGAGACAAGTGAAGGAAAAGTGGAAGTGTTAGTTGCTCAGTCGTGTCCGACTCTTTGTGACCCCATGGACTGTAGCCTGGCCAGGCTCCTCTGTCCATGGAATTCTCCAGGCAAGTATCCTGGAATGGGTTGCTATTTCCTACTCCAGGGGATCTTCCCAGCCCAGGGATCGAACCCAGGTCTCCTGCATTGTGGGCAGATTCTTTATCATCTGGGCAACCAGGGAAGCTGTGGAGCAAAACAATTTAGTACAGAATGCCTGCAAATGTAATTCTCCAGGCATGTGAGGAGTCCCAGTGTTGGGGGAAGCACACTGACTGGAACCGCCCACCCCAGCCAGGCACCATAGGAACCATTGCATGAGTTGCTTTCCACAGTAGGTCCTGGTAAGGAACACAACACTAATAAGCCATCACCAACCAGAAGAGTTCAGGAAAGGTCAGAAGGGTACACCACGTGTCCGACCACCTGCCAGAATCCTTGATGGCATTCATCTTGGCTGAACAAGGCGTGCACCACCAGCAAGGACTCTGAGTCAGAACGATTAGCTAAAGACAACCCCAAAACTAATCTCAACACTATAAAACCCGAGACTGAGAGCCACATGGCAGAGCAGTCCTTCTGGGTTCCCTGGCCCTACCGCTGTCCGCCTGGGCGCCCCTTCCCAATAAAATCTCTTGCTTTGTCAGCACGTGTGTCTCCTTGGACAATTCAGTTCTGAGTGTTAGACAAGAGCCCACTTTTAGGCCCTGGAAGGGGTCCTGCTTTTTGCAACACCAGGAGGCTAGGGCTGGTGCTGGGGAACTGAGATATTCACTGAAGTTTTATTTTCTCGCACTCAAACAACTAATGCTAAAAAACTAGAATGCATTATTCCATAGCTTGTTTATGACCATATTACTATATATAGATGCAGTCCCATATATAAGAGATGTTTTGTATAATTGCATTATAAAAATAGCATCATGATCTGTATATGTTTTTCTCATTTTATTTTTCTCCATTTATCAATATATCATGAAAATCCTTTCGAGTCAACCTGTAGAGGTCTAAATCCTTCTTTTTAATGGCTGTATATTATTCCATAGTACAGAGGCACCACGTGGTGCTTGCTGCTTCCTATTTCCTATTTCCCTAGTGGTGGGCATTTCCTACCCCCAATTTTTTTCACTATAAACAATAATAATATTGATGAATAAACATCTCTGTATACACATTTTCAAGAACTGATGGTTTTATTTATTTAGTACAGAATCTCAGCAGTGAAATTGCTGGGTTAAAGGGGTGATACATATTTAATTTAAATAGCTATTACTATATTACTTTTCAAAATGACAGTAACAGTTCCCACTTCCCGCTAGTGGCAAACGATTCAGCATCCTGGACAGCCTTAGGCAGTATCATTTTAAAAAGTTTTAGCTAGTCTGATCGGATCTAGTGGATTTTGAACTACAAGAGCTCTTGTGGGTTCTCAAAGGTGGTTTAGGGGCTGGCCCATGGTGGGGTGATTCTCATGGTGCAGCTCTGACCACTTACCATTTCAGCCAGTGCTGTGCGCTCAGTCGCTCAGTCGTGTCCGACTCTTTGCAGTCATATGGACTGTAGCCTGCCAGGCTCCTCTGTCCATGGGATTCTCCAGGCAAGAATACTGGAGTGGGTTGCCGTTTTCTTCTCTAGGGGATTTTCGCAACCCAGGGATTGAATCCACATGTCCTGTGTCTCCTGCATTGCAGGCAGATTCTTTACCCATTGAGCCACCTGGGAAGCCCTATTTTTGGTATTTTTCATAGACCAGTCTCCTCCATAATGTTTCCTTTTAAGAAAGGGTTCCAGGAATAAAGGGCTCCCCTGGTGGGCTCAGACCATAAAGAATTTGCCTGCAATACAGGAGACTCGGGTTTGATCCTTGGGTTGGGAAGATCCTCTGGAAGAGAATGGCTACCCACTCTAGTATTCTTGCTTGGAAAATCCCATGGACAGAGGGCTACAGTCCATAGGGTCACAAAGAGTCAGACATGACTGAGCCACTAACACTTTCCAGGGGTAAAGGAATGTTTGAAAACCCTGCTTCTAAACTATGGGTATGCAATTGGTATTGAAGGTTTTGAATGAGGTGGTGATCTGATGAAAGCCTGGACTTCAAAGAGATCTGGAGCCTGTGGAAGAGGCCAGGAAGCTGGCGACCCCTGCGAGTGGGACAATGAGGATCTGACCTGGAGTGCGGCGGGGTGGCAGGAAGAGGGCAGGCAGTTACCCAAAGATGAACCTGTAGGATCTCCTGGATATGTGGTGAGGATGGAGCTGTAGACAAGCTAGGATGCCCCAGGTTGGCACCCAGTGGTTGGCTAGGAGGCCTGTGATGATGATACTCCTGGAGTGAGCACACCAGTCTTCCTGGCACTTTGGGAATTAATTTATAAACCAAGCCGAGGTGGTTAGCAGGGACAGACCCGGAGGAGCCTGAAAAAGGAGCTGGGTAAGGGGTGGTGAGGGGTGTGTAGGGCTGATTGTAGCTCTCCTGGCTTCTTGTAGGAAGGGTGTGGTGGGAGAGCTGGAGGGGAGAAGGGGAGAAAGGGAAACTTTAGTCAGCCACCGGTCATTGCTCAATGGGATGTTCAAGCAGACCCTTGCCCTGCCTGTGTCCTCCCAGAGTCCAGGGGAAAGCACCCCGGGCCCCTGTTCAGAGGGAGGGGGAAAAGTGGGGAAGGTCTGGAGGCATCCCCTCACATCTCTCCTTGGGAAGGGTACAGTCACAGCCTCAGGAGGCTATTCTCCTGCCTCCAGGCTTCCCTCGTGGCTCAGATGGTAAAGAATCCACCTGCAGTGGAGACCTGAGTTCAGTCTCTGCGTTGGGAAGATCCCCTGAGAACAGAATGGCTACACACTCCAGTATTCTTTCCTGGAGAATTCCATGGACAGAGGAGCCTGGCAGGCTACAGTCCATGGGGTTGCACAGAGTCTGACACGACTGGGCGACTAACACTTTCACTTTCCAGGTCAACGGTAGGGCTCTCAGGTGGGGAGTCCTATATGGAAGCTCCCTCCTTGGAGCTCTCCTCCTCACGCAGTTCTTTAAGCCTCCAGACCCTCCCTCAGCACACGCCTCTGCTCTCCTTATTTAAGGGTGTCCCAGTATTCAGGCCCTTGGTGCTTTGGGAGCTAACAGAGCTTTTGCCCAGGCTCTGCCCTCTCTGGAGGGTTCAGGGTTGAGGGGAGGCGGTAGAGTTCCAAACTGAGGAGTAGGGTCACCAATCCTGGTTCTTTCCCTACAGCACTTGAAGGCTGTGACCAATTTCCTCACAAATTACCTCGAAGCAGGACTGCTTTTGACTTCCATGAGCTCTAAGTACTTTTGCCTCTGTGAACTCTTTCCTCCATAGGAGCATAATAAAAATCATTTTTTACTACTGTATTGGTGTAAAGACAAATGTGAACCAAAATGGATTCATTATTATATATGCATTATTTGCATATTCAGATTTCTCATACTTTTAAAATAAATGAATTTGTTTTCAAAGCTCTCGGCACAGTGACTTCTGTATCTAATAGGTGCCCTCTATCCAGAGGCTAGCACCTCACCCAGGGACTGTTTTCATTACAAGAAAAATTAGCTGTCTCTCTCTCTTTTTTTAAACAGGTTTATTGAGGAATTGAAATTAGAATCTCTCAGAGACATCTGTGCTCCCGTGTTCTTTGCAGCATTACCCGCAATAGTCAACATCTGGGAACTATCTAAGTGAATTTCAGTGGATAAAGATGTGGTGTATATATACACACAATGGAGTATTATTCTGCTACGAGAGGAAAGGAGACCCTGCCATTTGCGAACATGGATGGACCTTGAGGGCGTTAACACATACATCAATGGAACAGAATGGAGTCCAGAAATAAATTCACACTTCTGTGGTCAGTTAATCCACAACAAAGGAAGCAAGAATATACAAAAGGGAAAAGACAGCCTTTTTAATAAATGCTGCTGGGAACACTGGACTAGGTGTGTAGACAGGGAGGAACCTAACACACTGATAAAATATCTCTCTGTGTCTCTTTATCTTTAAATGACCCAGCAAATATTTGTTTACCAAACATTTGCTTTTCTATCTCCATGGGAATTACCTTCTTCCCCTTTGAAGTCCGAAACCACTACCGCCAACATCTTATTTTGTCTTTCACTGAAGATGGTATTTAAGATGAGTGTTCTGGCCATTTTGGTGAGTTACTCAGTTTTTCTGGGTCTCTCCCATGTATCCATGTTATCAAACTTTTGATTTTCTCCTTTTAGTCTGTCTCAGGTCAATTTAATTCTTAGACCAGACAGAAAAATGTTAGGCAGGTAGAGGGTATGTACAGTATAGATATGGTATTTTTCTATCTCAGAATCATATTGCCAAAATTAACTTGAAAAAGTACTCTATGTAATTGGTTTAAAAGTAAGTAGTCACAGGAGTTTCCCGGTGACCTAATTGTTAGGATCTTGGGCTTTCAATGCTGTGGCCCGGGTTCAATCTCTGGTCGGGCAACTGAGATCTGGCAAGCCATGTGGCATGGCCTAAATAAATAAATGCAACCAGTTACAGATTAAATATTTCCAAAGCTCAAAAGTATAATAGAAACTAACTCAAATGTTTTCAAGTTCACATGATATAGGATTAATCATTGGTAAGTAAATAAAAGCAAGTTTAAAGGTATTGGTTTAATTAAAATAAGAGCCTCTTTAGAGTTATTAGCATTAAATGTAAAATTTTATAATATATTCAGCTCAGTTCAGTCGCTCAGTCATGTCCGACTCTTTGTGACCCCATGAATCGCAGCACGCCAGGCCTCCCTGTCCATCACCAACTCCCGGAATTCACTCAAACTCATGTCCATCGAGTCGGTGATGCCATCCAGACATCTCATCCTCTGTCGTCCCCTTCTCCTCCTGTCCCCAATCCCTCCCAGCATCAGAGTCTTTTCTAATGAGTCAACTCTTCACATGAGGTGGCCAAAGTACTGGAGTTTCAGCCTCAGCATCAGTCCTTCCAAAGAACACCCAGGACTGATCTCCTTTAGAATGGACTAGTTGGATCTCCTTGCAGTCCAAGGGACTTTCAAGAGTCTTCTCCCTGTCACCACAGTTTATAAGCATCAATTCTTCTGCGCTCAGCTTCACAGTCCAACTCTCACATCCATACATGACTACTGGAAAAACCATAGCCTTGGCTAGACGGACCTTTTTTTGGCAAAGTAATGTCTCTGCTTTTCAATATGCTATCTAGGTTGGTCATAACTTTCCTTCCAAGGAGTAAGCGTCTTTTAATTTCATGACTGCAATCACCATCTGCAGTGATTTTGGAACCTCCCAAAATAAAGTCTGACACTGTTTCCACTGTTTCCCCATCTATTTCCCATGACGTGATGGGACCAGATGCCATGATCTTCGTTTTCTGAATGTTGAGCTTTAAGCCAACTTTTTCACTCTCCTCTTTCACCTTCATCAAGAGGCTTTTTAGTTCCTCTTCACTTTCTGCCATAAGGGCGGTGTCATCTGCATATCTGAGATTATTGATATTTCTCCTGGCTGTCTTGATTCCAGCTTGTGCTTCTTCCAGTCCAGCGTTTCTCATGATGTACTCTGCATAGAAGTTAAATAAGCAGGGTGACAATATGTAGCCTTGACGTACTCCTTTTCCTATTTGGAACCAGTCTGTTGTTCCATGTCCAGTTGTAACTGTTGCTTCCTGACCTGCATATAGGTTTCTCAAGAGGCAGGTCAGGTGATCTGGTATTCCCATCTCTTTCAGATTTTTCCCCAGTTTATT
>NW_011494665.1:3323772-3324232 GCF_000754665.1 Bison bison bison
ACTAATTGTGGTAATCGTTTTATAATGTAACATTGAATCACTATGTTATACACCTGAAACTAATATGATATTGTAAACCAGTTATACTTTAATTTAAAAAAGAACACAATTTAAAAAAGCAATCCTCATCAGTGGTGCTGTCCTTGAGCTGTGAATGTAACTTTGTGGACAGTTTGACAGTTACTGAAGGTGCTGTCATCTTCATCTAGACTGAGAGGGGTGAGGGGCAGCTGGTTCCATCTCCTAATGACCCCATTTCTTAAAAAAAAAAATTTAATTTATTTTTTGTCTGTACTGAGTTTTCATTGCTTTGTGTGGGCTCTCTCAAGTTGCTGTGGTGGGGGAGGGCGCCATTCTTTATTGCCATGCGGAGGCTTCTCCTGGCCGTGGCCTCTCTCCTCGTGGAGAACAGCCTCTAGGCACGCAGGCTTCAGTAGCTGCGGCTTGGGGAGGTAGGAGG
>NW_011494666.1:0-844 GCF_000754665.1 Bison bison bison
GGGTCTTGTTTTTGTATCCATTCAGCCAGTCTTTGTCTTTTGGTTGGGGCATTCAACCCATTTACGTTTAAGGTAATTACTGATAAGTATGATCCCATTGCCATTTACTTTATTGTTTTGGGTTCGAGTTTATACACCGTTTTTGTGTTTCCTGTCTAGAGAATATCCTTTAGTATTTGTTGGAGAGCTGGTTTGGTGGTGCAGAATTCTCTCAGCTTTTGCTTGTCTGAGAAGCTTTTGATTTCTCCTTCATATTTGAATGAGATCCTTGCTGGGTACAATAATCTGGGCTGTAGGTTATTTTCTTTCATCACTTTAAGTATGTCTTGCCATTCCCTCCTGGCTTGAAGAGTTTCTATTGAAAGATCAGCTGTTATCCTTATGGGAATTCCCTTGTGTGTTATTTGTTGTTTTTCCTTTGCTGCTTTTAATATCTGTTCTTTGTGTTTGATCTTTGTTAATTTGATTAATATGTGTCTTGGGGTGTTTCTCCTTGGGTTTATCCTGTTTGGGACTCTCTGGGTTTCTTGGACTTGGGTGATTATTTCCTTCCCCATTTTAGGGAAGTTTTCCACTATTATCTCCTCAAGTATTTTCTCATGGTCTTTCTTTTTGTCTTCTTCTTCTGGAACGCCTATGATCCGAATGTTGTAGCGTTTAATATTGTCCTGGAGGTCTCTGAGATTGTCCTCATTTCTTTTAATTCGTTTTTCTTTTTGCCTCTCTGATTCATTTATTTCTGCCATTCTATCTTCTAATTCACTAATCCTATCTCCTGCCTCTGTTATTCTACTATTTGTTGCCTCCAGAGTGTTTTTTATTTCATTTATTGCATTATTCATTA
>NW_011494666.1:1581-2431 GCF_000754665.1 Bison bison bison
AGAGAGTGGGCTAGCCAGTAGTCAATTCCTTATGTGCACTACACAACTGGACCACTCAGAGATGTTCACAGAGTTATACAGAGAAGAGAAGAAGGAGGAAGGTGACAGAGGTGGCCAGAAGGATAAAAGGGGGGAATGAAAAGGAGGGAGACAGATCCAGCCAGTAATCAGTTCCCTAAGTGTTCTCCACCGTCTGGAACACACAGAAATTCACAGAGTTGGGTAGAGTAGAGAGGGGTTAGGGAGGAGACACAGGCGACCTGGTGGAGAAAAAGGAGAGTCCAAAGGGAGAGAGAGCAGTCAAGCCAGTAATCTCGCTCCCTAGTGAAAAATGGGTCCTGAAGATTGGGTTCTTAAAGGTACAAAATTGGTAACAAATACATAAAAGCAAAAATTAAAAATCTAGAGTAGAGTTTGGAATTTCAAAAATACAATGTTAAAGAAAAGAAGAAGGAAAAGAAAGAGAGAAAAAACGAACAAACAAAAACAAACAAGGTCACGAGAATTATAAAGAAAGTACAGGTACAAAATTGATAACTAATATCAAAAAGCACAAATTAAAAATCTAGAGTAGAGCTTGGAATTTCAAAAATACAATGTTAAAAAAAAAAAGAAGAAGAAGAAGAAGAAAAATAGAGAAAACAAACAAAAACAAACAATGTCACAAAAATTATAAAGAAAATACAGGTACAAAATTGATGTCATTCAGATATACATGTTATATAAAAGAAGAAGAGAAAGATACAGAGAAGAAGAAAAAAAGAAGTCACAGAAATTATATAAAAAAAAACTATAGGTACAAAATTGATAACAAATACCAAAAAGCGAAAATTAAAAATCTAGAGTAGAG
>NW_011494666.1:3044-5996 GCF_000754665.1 Bison bison bison
ACCCTGCCCACACTGCTCGGGCTCTAGGTTGTTCCGCCGGGAACAATCTGAGGCCGGCCCTGGGTTGCATGCACCTCCCAGGTCCAAGCCGCTCAGGTTCAGGCACTCGGGTAGTCCTCAGAGGCTCAGACTCAGTTGGGCCTGTGTTTTGTGGTCTTCCCAGGTCTGAGCAGCTCAGGTGATGAGGTATTTGGTGAGCGCCAATGCTGCGACTTATTGCCTCCCTGCCACTCGGTTATCTGGGTGTAAAACCAGAGCACCTTCTCAGGCAGATGTTGACCGTCCAGACCCCCAAGAAGTTTTAGTTAGCAAAGAAGCCTGCTTACAGTTTTATAGATAATGTCTCTCTGGGGCTGCGATTGCCCCCTTCCGGCTCTGGCTGCCTGTCACCGGAGGGGGAAGGTCTGCAGTCGGCTATCTCTGTTCAGTCCTTTGTTCCGTGCGCCGGCCTGGCGGTCTTAGGTTAGGGCTGGCTTTTCACGTGGTAGATATCCCACAGTCTGGTTTGCTAGCCCAAATTATTTCGCTCAGATAGCGTTCAGGGTATTCAGGCCAGATTCTTACTCTCAGCGATGCAGCCCGCGCCGCGCCTCCCTGCCCAGCCCCCGCTTGCTAATGGGGGATGCAGGCGTCTGCGCTGCTTTTCCGCTGGGGGAGTTACCATAGGGCTCACAATCTGCGAGTTTTGATTGTTTATTTATTTTTTCTCCCTGTTATGTTGCCCTCTGTGCTTCCAAAGCTTGGCACAGATTCGGCAGTAAGAAGGTTTCCTGGTGTTTGGAAACTTCTCTCTTTCTAAGATTCCCTTCCCGGGACGGAACTCCGTCCCTCCCTCTTTTGTCTCTTTTTTTTTGTCTTTAATATTTTTTTCCTACCTCCTTTCGAAGACTTGGGTTGCTTTTCTGGGTGCCTGATGTCCTCTGCCGGCATTCAGAAGTTGTTTTGTGGAATTTACTCGACGTTTAAATGCTCTTTTGATGAATTTGTGGGGGAAAAAGTGTTCTCCCCGTCCCACTCCTCTGCCATCTTGGCTCCTCCCCCTGGTCCTTTGTTTAAAGTCCTCACCTACAATATTTGTTGTGTGTTGTTGCTCAGTCACTAACTCGTGTCTGACTCTGTGCGACCCCATGGACTGCAGCACTCCAGGCTTTCCTATTCTTCACCAACTCCTGGGGTCTACTCAAACTCATATCCATTGAGTTGGTGATATCATCCAACCATCTCATCCTCTGTCACCCATTTCTCCTCCTGTCCTCAATCTTTCCCAGCATCAGAGTCTTTTCCAATGAGTTGACTTATTGCATCAGGTGACCAAAATATTAGAGCTTCAGTTTCAGCATCTATCCTTCCAATGAATATTCAGTGTTGTTTAGGATTGACTGGTTTGATCTCCTTTCTGTCCAAATGACTCTCAAAAGTTCTCTCCAGTACCAAAGTTCGAAAATATCAATTCTTCAGTGCTCAGTATTCTTTATGGTCCAACTCTCACATCCATACATGACTACTAGAAAAAAATTATAGCTTTGGCTATATGGAACTTTGTCTGCAAAATGATCTCTCTACTTTTTAATACATTGTCTTGGTTTGTCATAACTTTTTTTCCAAGTAGCAAGCACCTTGTAATTTTGTGGCTGCAGTCACACTCTGCAGTGATTTTGGAGTCCAAGAGGATAAAATTTGCCACTGTTTCCATTTTTTTTCCCATCTATGTATCATGAAGTGTTGAGATTGGATGCCATTATCTTAGTTTTTTGAATGTTGAGTTTTAAGCCAGCTTTTTCATTCTCCTCTTTCACCTTCATCAAGAGGCTCTTTAGTTATTCTTCACTTTCTGTCATTAGGGTGGCATCATCTGCATACCTGGGGTTGTTGATATTTCTCCCAGCAATCTTGATTCCAACTTGTGATTCATCCATCCCAGGATTTCTCATGATGTACACTACACAGAATTTAAATAAGCAGGGTGAAAATATACAGCCTTGTTGTACACCTTTCCCAATTTGTAATCAGTCTGTTGTTCCATGTCAGTTATAACTCTATCTTCTGGACCTGCATACAGGTTTCTCAGCTGGCAGGTAAAGTGGTCTGGCATTCCCATCTCTTGAAGAATTTTCCACAGTTTGTTGTCATCTACAGAGTAAAAGGCTTTAGTGTAGTCAATGAAGCAGAAGTAAATTTTTTGGAAATTCTCATTCACTTTTTATGACCCAATGGATGTTTTTAATTTGATCTCTGGTTCCTCTGCCTTTTCTAAATCCATCTTGGACATCTGGAAGTTCATGGTTCATGTACAGTTGAAGCCTGGCTTGGAGAATTTTGAGCATTACTTTGCTAGCATGTGAGATGAGTGCAATTGTGTGGTAGTTTGAACAGTCTTTGGCATTGCCCTTCTTTGGAATTGGAATGAAAACTGACCTTTTCCAGTCCTGTGGCCACTGCTGAGATTTCCAAATTTGCTGGCATATTAAGTGCATCACTTTCACAGAATCATCTTTAGGATTTGAAATAGCTCAGTTGGAATTTAATCATCTCTACTTGCTTTGATCATATAAAGGCTTCCTAAGGCCCACTTGACTTCACATTCCAGGATGTCTGGCTTTAGGTGAGTGATCATACCATCATAGTTATCTGGGTCATTAACAACTTATTTGTATAGCTCTTCTGTGTATTCTTGTCACCTTTTCTTAGTCTGTTGTCCTTCTGTTAGATTCTTGCCATTTCTCTCCTTTAGTTCATTTCAGTTCAGTTCAGTTGCTCAGTTGTGTCTGACTCTTTGCGACCCCATGAATCGCAGCATGCCAGGCCTCCCTGTTCATCACCAACTCCCGGAGTTCACTCAAACTCACGTCCATTGAGTCAGTGATGCCATCCAGCCATCTCATCCTCTCTCGTCCCCTTCTCCTCCTGCCCCCGATCCCTCCCAGCATCAGAGTTTTTTCTAATGAGTCAACT
>NW_011494666.1:6096-26114 GCF_000754665.1 Bison bison bison
TCTCCTTTAGAATGGACTGGTTGGGTCTCCTTGCAGTCCAAGGGAATTTCAAGAGTCTTCTCCAACACCACAGTTCAAAAGCATCAATTCTTCAGCGCTCTGCTTTCTTCACAGTCCAACTCTCACAACCATACATGACCACAGGAAAAACCATAGCCTTGACTAGATGGACCTTTGTTGACAAAGTAATTTCTCTGCTTTTAAATATGCTGTCTAGTTTGATCATAACTTTCCTTCCAAGGAATAAGCGTCTTTTAATTTCATGGCTTCAATCACCATCTGCAGTGATTTTGAAACTCAAAAAAATAAAGTCTGATACTGTTTCCCCTGTTTCCTCCCCTTTATTGTGCCTATATTTGCATGAAAATTTCCCTTGGTATCTCTAATATTCTTGAAAAGATTTCTAGTCTTTCCCATTCTATTGTTTTCCTCTATTTCTTGGCATTGATCACTTAAGAGGATTTTCTTACCTCTCCTTGCTATTCTTTGGAATTCTACATTCAGTTGGATATATCTTTCCTTTGTTCCTTTGCCTTTCACTTCTTTTTCAGCTATTTGTAAAGCCTCCTCAGAGAACCATTTTGCCTTTTTCCATTTCTTTTCTTGGGAATGTTTTTATTCACCGCCTCCTGTACAATGTTATGAATCTCTGTTCTTCGAGCACTCTGTCTATCAGATCTAATCCCTTGAATCTATTTGTTACTTCCACTGTATAATCGTAAGTGATTTGGTTTAGGTCATACCTGAATGGCTGGGTGGTTTTCCCTACTTTCTTCAATTTAATTCTGAATTTTGCAATAAGGAGCTCAGGATCTGAGCCATAGGTCATGCCCAGTCTTGTTTTTGCTAACTGTATAGAGTTTTTCCATCTTCAACAGCAAAGAATATAATCAACCTGATTTCAGTTTTGACCCTCTGGTGATGTCCATGTGTAGAGTCATCTCTTGTGTTGCTGGAAGAGGGTATTTGCTATGATCAGTGCATTCTCTTGACAAAACTCTGTTAGCCTTTACTCTGCTTCATTTTGTACCTCATAGCCAAACTTGTCTGTTACTCCAGGTATCTCTTAACTTCCTACTTTTGCATTCCAGTCCCCTATGATGAAAAGGACATATTTTTTTGGTGTTGGTTCTAGAAGGTCTCATAGAATGGTTCAACTTCAGCTTCATCAACATTAGAGGTTGAGGCACAGACATGAACAACTGTAATTTTGAATGATTAGTCTTATAAATGAACCAAGGTCTTTCTGTCATTTTTGCAACTGCACTCAAGTACTGCATTTTAGACTCTTGTTAACTATGAAGGCCACTCCATTTATCTAAGGCATTCTTGTCCACACTTGTAGATATAATGGTCATCTGAATTTATTTCACCCATTCCCATCAATTTTAGTTCACTGTTTCCTAAAATGTTGATGTTCACTCATCATCTTCTGCTTGACCACAATTTACCTTGCTTCCTGGAACTAACATTCCAGGTTCCTATGCAATATTGTTCTTTATAGAATCAGACTTTACTTTCAGCACCAAACATATATATAACTGGATGTCATTTCTGCTTTTCCTCAGCCTCTTCATTCTTTCTGGAGCTATTTCTTCACTCTTCCCCAGTAGCATATTTGACCCCTATCAATTTGGGGGTGGGAGGGGGCTCATCTTCCAGTATCATATAGTTTTGCCTTTTCATACTGTTCATGGTGTTCTGTTCACAGTATCTTTTACTGACCTAAAATAAAGGGACTGTCAGATATTTCTCCAGCAAGAATGGATTTATTCAAGATCAGCAGATAATTGCAATTCAGGATCTACAAGCATATTGAGTCACAAGCATGTCCCCACATGATCAGGGAAGAAGTAGCTTTCATCAGGTGGCAGAGGAAGTTGGGAGGCAAGGCTGCAGTAAACAAAGAAACCATGACTTTTCAGTGGCTGAGTTCTTGCCAGGAAAGAAAATGAGTCTTTCTTTTTCCTGTTCAGCTCTGTTAACCTCAGAGGGCATGAGAGCTCTCCCTTCTGATTGCCCCACTGTACTTTACTGAGTATTGGTAAAGATACCACCTGCCAGTGCAGAAGATGTAAGGGATGTGGGTTCAATCCCTGAGTCAGGAAGTTCTTCTGCAGGAGGAAATGGCAACCCACTCCAGTATTCATGGAGGATCTCATGGACAGAGGAGCTTGGTGAGCTACAGTCCATGGGACCACAAAGAATCACATCTGACTGAAGTGACTTAGCATAGTCATAGCACAGTCTGTTCACTAACATTTTACACTATGAACATAGTAAACTGTTCTTTTCTTTATACTCCAGGTTTGGTTTGATTTGTCATGCAATATATGGTAACTGTAAGACATACTCGGCATAAATCAACAAAATGAAGTTCAGGATCTGTTATCTATTTCAGCTTTGAAGTATGATTTGTCATTTCAGTTATATCCATCACTTGGAAAATTAAGCAAACAAACAAAAACCCACACTTTTTTCTTTACATTTATTTATTACAATGTATATTTATATGTAAACAGAAACTTTGATTTTTTTTAAGCTATTGTTAAATAATAGTTGTGCATTTTGCTTTACTAATAGATATTGAATGCTAGGCAATTGTTTTACCTGGGTTTCTTAAAGTTCACTTGCTTTTAATACCCAAAGAAGAGAAGTATCCCATAAGGTATTATTTACAAAAAATGGAAAGCTGTACCCCAATAAACCTTTCCTTTTTTGTTCTTATTTATTCTATTTCTATTCTAACCCATATTTCTAACATAAATGACCATCATCTGACATACACAATATAAATAATTTTTAGGGATTAAGCTCCAGATCCTAAAGAAAATGAAATATAATCATACATATGCACACAGGGTTTCCCAGGTGGTACTAGTTGTAAAATAATCCACCTGTCAATACAGGAGATGCAGAAGACTCCAGTTTGATCCCTAAATGGGGAAGATCCCCTGGAGTATGAAATGACAATCCACTCCAGTATTCTTGTCTGGAAAACCCCATGAACAAGAGTCTGGCAGGCTACAGTCCATAGGGTTGCAAAGAGTTGGTAACGACTGAACACACATGCATTAGACACAGAAAATTTTTATTATTAGTAACACTGATGTCTTTCTTGAGAAAATCCCCCAAAACACACACTACCCTTAGAGGATATGCACAAGTAGGAGGAGAAGTAGATTTAATTTTTATCTCTTTCGCCTGTGGTAAACAGTCTGAGGCATCATTTAAGAAATGATCTATAGATTTGACTGTTTGATTTGATTGTCAGCATCTATTTTCCATTATAAGAATTGTAATGATATTAATTAAAAACATAGAACTGCCTTCAGTTAACAGAGTATGAGTATTCTAAGATTGCTTTTGGAAATTACACTCGGATGGAAGAAATATCATTTATGCAGAATGGGAAAAATTGGAATTGCACAATGTTGAATCTTCTTCAAAATCTAAGTATTGGCATAAATAAAAAAGTTAAATTATTTTGGAGTAATTAATTATAATAACTCAGTTGTAATTATTATAGATTTATTTCACTTCACTAAAGCCAAAACCATCTTCACAAATGACTGTCTATAATTTACAATTAATAAATTTCATTGCCCATGATAAATTTCATATTGGCTTCTTGAAACACTGTGTTTTAAAAGTCATTATTTTCTTCCTTCATATTTTTTTCCATGGAAAACAGTGCTACATTTGTCACTGAAGAAAAACAAAAAAATGAAAAAATGGTTTAGTTGTATCATATTATATTAGACAAACTCCCTTCCATATTAATTGAATAAATATGTATCCATTTATATATATACATGCTTCCTGGTGGCTTAGATAGTAAAGGATCCACTCAGATGTAGGAGACCCAGATTCAATCCCTGAATCAGGAAGATCCTATGGAGAAGGAAATGGCAACCCACTCCAGTATTCTTGCCTGAAGAGTCTCATGGACAGAGGAGCTTGGCAGGCTACAGTCCATGACGTTGTAAACAGTTGGACAAAACTGAATCACTAAGAATATATATATATATACACATAACCATATATACACATATATACACATATATATATATATAGTCTTCTCCAAAATGTACTTTATATTAGGCCATCTTAAAAATTAAGTAGTATCAAATAGTAACAGCATTAAAAGGAAAATAAACTTACAAATGATTGAACATATTATGTTTTTAAATGCAAATTTCCAAAATGTTCATGCTTTTGCAAGAAAAACAATATGTTACAAGCTAATAAATATATAACCCGGCACACATTTTTTATCTTGTTTTCATCACTTTTAGCAGAAACTTCGGCAAGTTCGCTAATATTTTGATCACTCCTTTCACTACAAAATGGTTCTGTTATCTCTCAGGGTTGTTATGAGGTTTTATGTAGAACACAAGTATTGAGTAAAATTTGTCAGATTTTCTTTTCCTTCACTTGGAGCAGGGTCAAAGTTTTACAAATCATACTTATGTACTCTAGTGTCTTGAAAACAGAGGACAGGAAGTAAATACTTGTAAATTTATATTGACGTATTATTGAATTTACCGAATTTTATCTGGATATCTTAAGTAATTCCAACTTATATATTAAAGTCAAAGTGATTCATAATTTCATAATAGAAAGTATACTTAACATTTTAGTGTTAAAGAATCCAAGTTACTTTAACCCCCAAATTAAACACTTAATATGATCAATATGGAGTCATGATTGCTGGGAGAAATATCAATAATCTCATATATGCAGATGACACCACCCTTATGGCAGAAAGCAAAGAAGAACTAAAGAGCCTCTTGAAAGTGAAAGAGGAGAGTGAAAAAGTTGGCTTAGAACTCAACATTCATAAAACTATGATCATGGGATCTGGTCCCAGCATTTCATGGCAAATAGGTGGGGAAACAATGGAAACAGTAAAAGATTTTATTTTGGGGGGGGGGCTCCAAAATCACTGCAGATGGTGACTGCAGCCATGAAATTAAAATATGTTTGCTCCTTGGAAGAAAAGCTATGACTAACCTAGACAGCATATTAAAAAGCAGAGACATTACTTTGCCAACAATGTCCATCTAGACAAAGCTATAGTTTTTCCAGTAGTCATGTATGGATGTGAGAGAGTTGGACTATAATGAAAACTGAATGCCAAAGAATTAATGTTTTTGAACTGTGGTAGTGCAGACTTGAGAGTCCTTTGGAAGACTTCTCAAGTCCCAAGAAGACTTGAGAGATTCAACCAGTCCATCCTGAAGGAAATCAGTCTTGAATATTCATTGGAAGGACTGTTGCTGAAGCTGAAACTCCAATAGTTGCCAACCTGATGTGAAGAACTGACCATTGGAAAAGACTCTGATGCTGGGAAAGACTAAAGGCAGGAGGAGAAGGGGACAACAGAGGATGAGATGGTTGGATGGCATCACCAACTCAATGGACATGAGTTTGTGTAAACTCCAGGAGTTGGTGATGGACAGGGAAGCCTGGTGTGCTGCAGTACATGAGGTTGCCAAGAGTCGGACAAGTAGGACAACTGAACTGACTGAATATGATCATTGTAATTTAGAGTAGTAAAAGTTGTAAAAATTAATATATATGAAAAGTAAACAAAACATAGCATAAGTTTAAAAAGTGTCCATCCTTTACATTTGGAGAAGGAAATGGCAACCCACTCCAGTATTCTTGCCCAGAGAATCCCATGGACAGAGGAGCATCAAGGTCCACAATCTATGGGGTTGCAAAGAGTCAGACATGACTGAGCAATGAACACTTTACTTTACCTTAATCTGGACTTAAACACATGGAAAATAGCAGACTATACAGACCCATGCTGCTGCTGCTGCTAAGTCGCTTCACTCGTGTCCGACTCTGTGCGACCCCATAGACAGCAGCCCATCAGGCTCCCCAGTCCCTGGGATTCTCCAGGCAAGAACACTGGAGTGGGTTGCCATTTCCTTCTCCAATGCATGAAAGTGAAAAGTGAAAGTGAAGTCGCTCAGTTGTGTCCTACCCTCAGCGACCCCATGGACTGCAGCCTACCAGGCTCCTCCGTCCATGGGATTGTCCAGGCAAGAGTACTGGAGTGGGGTGCCATTGCCTTCTCCCATACAGACTCATAGACTATGGTTAATCAAGTCTACACTAAGAAAGAAGGTTATTAATATTCTCTGTATAAATTATCTTGTGGTTTGCAATAATATAACTATTCAGTTCAGTTCAGTTCAGTTCAGTCACTCAGTCGTGTCTGACTCTTTGCAACCCCATGAACCGCAGCACGCCAGGACTCCCTGTCCATCACCAACTCCTGGAATCCACCCAAACCCATGTCCAACCAGTCTGTGATGCCATCCAACCATCTCCTTATCTGTTGCCCCTTCTCCTCCTGCTCTCAATCTTTCCCAGCATCAGGGTCTTTTCAAATGAGTCAGCTCTTCGCATCAGGTGGCCAAAGTATTGGAGTTTCAGCTTCAACATCAATCCTTCCAATGAACACCCAGGATTGATCTCCTTTTAGGATGGACTGGTTGGATCTCCTTGCAGTCCAAGGGACCCTCAAGTCTTCTCCAACACCATAGTTCAAAAGCATCAATTCTTCAGTGCTCAGCTTTCACATTCATATATAACCACCGGAAAAACCATAGCTTTGACTAGATGGACATTTGTTGGCAAAGTAATGTCTCTGCTTTTTAATATGCTGTCTAGGTTGGTCATAACTTTCCTTCCAAGGAGTAAGCATCTTTTAATTTCATGGCTACAATCATCATCTGCAGTGATTTTTGAGCTCCCAAAAATAAAGTCAGCCACTGTTTCCCCATCTATTTGCTATGAATTCAAGGGACCAGATACCATGATCTTCGTTTTCTGAATGTTGAATTTTAAGCCAACTTTTTCACTGTCCTCTTTCACTTTCATCAAGAAGCTCTTTAGTTCTTCTTCACTATCTGCCATAAGGGTATTGTCATCTGCATATCTGAGGTTATTGATATTTCTCCTGGAAATCTTGATTCCAGCTTGTGCTTCTTCCAGCCCAGAGTTTCTCATGATGTACTCTGCATAGAAGTTAAATAGGCAGGGTGACAATATATAGCTTTGACGTACTCCTTTTCCTATTTGGAACCAGTCTGTTGTTCCATGTCCAGTTCTAACTGCTGCTTCCTGACCTGCATACAGGTTTCTCAAGAGGCAGGTCAGGTGATCTGGTATTCCCTTCTCTTTCAGAATTTTCCACAGTTTCTTGTGATCCACACAATCAAAGGCTTTGGCATAGTCAATAAAGCAGAAATAGATGTATTTCTGGAACTCTCTTGTTTTTTTTGATGATCCAGCAGATATTGGTGATTTGATGTCTGCTTCTTCTGTCTTTCTAAAACTAGCTTGAACATCTGGAAGTTCACAGTTCATGTATTGCTGAAGCCTGGCTTGGAGAATTTTAAGCATTACTTTACTAACGTATGAGATGAGTGCAATTGTGCATTGTTTGAGCATTCTTTGGCATTGCCTTTCTTTGGGATTGGAATGAAAACTGACTTTTCCAGTCCTGTGGCCACAGCTGTGCTTTCCAAATTTGCTGGCATGTTGAGTGCAGCACTTTCACAGCATCATCTTTCAGGATTTGAAATAACTCAACTGAAATTCCATCACCTCCACAAGCTTTTTGGTAGTGATGCTTCCTAAGGCCCACTTGACTTCACATTCCAGGATGTCTGGCTCTAGGTGAGTGATTACACCGTCATGATTATCTGGCTTGTGAAGATCTTTTTTGTTCAGTTCTTCTGTGTATTCTTGCCACCTCTTAATATCTTCTGCTTCTCTTAGGTCCATACCATTTCTGTCCTTTATTGAGCCCATCTTTGTATAAAATATTCCCTTGGTATCTGTAATTTTCTTGAAGAGATCTCTAGTCTTTCCCATTCTATTGTTTTCCTCTATTTCTTTGCATTGGTCACTGAGGAAGGCTTTCTTATCTCTTCTTGCTATTCTTTGGAACTCTGCATTCAAATGGGTATTTCTTTCCTTTTCTCCTTTGCTTTTCGCTTCCCTTCTTTTTGCAGCTATTTGTAAGGTCTCCTCAGACAACCATTTTGCTTTTTTACATTTCTTTTTCTTGGGGATGGTCTTGATCCCTGTGTCTTGTACAATGTCACAAATCTCCATCCATAGTTCATCAGGCACTCTGTCTATCAGATCTAGTCCCTTAAATCTATTTCTCACTTCCACTGTATCATCATAAGGGATTTGATTTAGGTCATACCTGAATGGTCTAGTGGTTTCCCCCATTTTCTTCAATTTCCGTCTGAATTTGGCAATTAGGAGTTCATGTTCTGAGCCACAGTCAGCTCCTGGTCTTGTTTTTGCTGAGTGTATAGAGCTTATCCATCTTTGGCTGCAAGGAATATAATCAATCTCATTTTGGTGTTGATCATCTGGTGATGTCCATGTGTAGAATCTTCTCTTGTGTTGTTGGAAGAAGGTGTTTGCTATGTTCTCTTGGCAAAACTCTATTAGTTTTGCCCTGCTTCATTTCATACTCCAAGGCCAAATTTGCCTGTTACTCTAGGTGTTTCTTGACTTCCTACTTTGCATTCCAGATCCCTATAATGAAAAGGACAGATTTTTTGGGTGTTGGTTCTAGAAGGTCTTGTAAGTCTTCATAGAATTGTTCAACTTCAGCTTCTTCAGTGTTACTGGTGGGGACATAGACTTGGATCACCATGGTATTGAATGGTTTGCCTTGGAAACAAACAGAGATCATTCTGTCATTTTTGAGATTGCATCCAAGTACTGCATTTTGGACTCTTTGGTTGACTATGATGGCTACTCCATTTCTTCTAAGGGATTCCTGCCCGCAGTAGTAGATATAATGGTCACCTGGGTTAAATTCACCCATTCCAGTCAATCTTAGTTTGTTGATTCCTAGAATGTTGATGTTCACTCTTGTCATCTCCTGTTTGACCACTTCCAATTTGCCTTGATTCATGGACCTAATATTCCAGGTTCCTAGGCAATATTGCTCTTTACAGCATCAGACCTTGCTTCTATCACCAGTCACATCCACAACTGGGTGTTGTTTTTTCTTTGGCTGCATCCCTTCATTCTTTCTGAAGTTATTTCTCCACTGATCTCCAGTAGCATATTGGGCACCTACAAACCTGGGGAGTTCATCCTTCAGTGTCCTCTCTTTTTTCCTTTTCATACTGTTCATAGGGCTCTCAAGGAAAGAATACTGAAGTCATTTGCCTTTCCCTTCTCCAGTGGACCACATTCTGTCATACCTCTCCACCATGACCCACCCGTCTTGCATGGCCCCACATGACATGGTTTAGTTTCGTTGAGTTGGACAAGGCTGTGGTCCATGTGATCAGATTGGCTAGCTTTCTTTGATTGTGGTTTCAGTCTGTCTGCCTTCTGACGCCCTCTCAGTGCCTACCATCTTTATTGGGTTTCTCTTACCTTGGATGTGTGGTATCTCTTCATGGCTGCTCCAGCAAAGTGCAGCTGCTGCTTCTGACCTTGGATGTGGGGTAGCTCCTCTCGGCCACTGCCACCATCCTCAGAAATGAGGTAGCTCCTTTTGGCTGCACTTGTTCACTGTCACAGCTGCCCGTGCTTATATATACAATATAACCAATGTAATATATATAGTATATAATTATATACAATATAATTGTATTTTTAGATAATTATCAATTTTATTTAGTATTTATGCATTAAGTCCTATCATACAAAATAAAGCATCTACTTAAAATACCATTTACCTTTCCCCAAATTCCTGAATTTGAGTAATTGTAAAATTTGTATTTTCAGTTTGTTTGTTCATTGATTCATTCATTTAAAAACATTTAGTAAATACATATTATATACTTACCTGGTGGCTCAGATGGTAAAGAATTTGCCTGCAATGTGGGAGACCTGGGTTCAATCCCTGAGTTGGGAAGATTCCCTGGAGAAGGGATAGGCTAACAACTTCAGTATTTTGGCATGGTAAATTCCATGGACTGTGTAGTCCATGAGGTCATAAAGAGTTGGACACAACTGAGTGACTTTCATTTCACTATTCTATATCAGTTACTATTTCAGAATATAGAAATGCAACAATCAACAACACAGATTTGGTGCCCATGTGGAGCCTGAATTTCAAGGAAAGATAGTGAAAAGTAAATGAAATAGCAGGCTAAACTTCCCTTTATAGAGACCTTTGAAGGCACCAATTTGAGTGAATTGTTGAACATGATCTCTCCTAAGCTTTAACTTATAATCTGAGACTAAAAGTGAGAAGGTAGGAGCCAGGAAAAGACTAGAGTCATAGACCATACCCCATAAAGGAAGCTGAAACCACATAGCACCATCCCAAATGTGGTAAAATCATGATCGTTCAAGGGAAAGAGCAGAAATTAGAGGTTCAAATTATAATGTCAAAGTTTTGTCTTTTTCTCTCTGTTCCAGGTTGTATGCATGTGTATTTGAGTAGCTGTTACTTCATGGTGGCCCCATAAATCTCAAAACTTACATGCTTTAACCTTGTCCACTCCAGTAGAATAAAGTTTTCTTTTTTTTTCTAATAACTGAAGGAGAAGAACTAGCCAGTCTTGCACTGATCAGAACTGATTCATGTAATTGACTAAACATTAGCTATCAGTTGATGTTTGGATCAGGCAAAAGAATTAACCAAATCTGAACAACATTGGATGAATGATGAAAAAGTGGTATTCTAAAGGATAATGAAAGTTTTTTTTCTTTTAATTTCAAAATGGTTGAATAGACATTAACCAATTAGTGTCACTATAAGAGTCTTAAAACATGAAGATAGACATGTTAGTGGGTAATCTGGAGCTCTAGTGTCTAGATACATATTGTATATTTTTTTTTAAAAAAAGTGATATCACACCATGTACAAAAGTAAATTTGCAATGGATTAAAATCTTAAATGTAAGACCTGAAACTATAAAACTCCTAGAAGAAAACATAGGTAGCACACCCCTTGACATTCATCTTGGTTATATATATATCATCTTGGCTATATATGTATATATATATATATGTATATATAGCCAAGATGAATGTATATGTATATACATATACATATATATGGATCTTCCCTGGCAGCTCAGACGGTAAAGCGTCTGCCTACAATGTGGGAGACCTGGGTTCAATCCCTGGGTCTGGAAGATCTCCTGGAGAAGGAAATGGCAACCCACTCCAGTATCCTTGCCTGGAAAATCCCATGGACGGAGGAACCTGGTTAGGCTACAGTCCATGGGGTCTCAAAGAGTCGGACACGAATGAGCGACTTCACTCACTCATACATACATATATCTTTTTTTATATGTCTTCTCAAGAGAAATAAAAGCAAGAATAAGCAAATAGGACTACATTAATCTAAAAACAAACAAGCAAACAAAAACCTTTTTCACTGTGTGGGTAACTATCTGTATCATGATAAGGCCGTTTACTAAATGGGAGCAAAATATTTGCAAACAATATATCTGATAAGGAGTTAATCACCAAAATATACAAAGAATTCTTACAACTCAACGTCAAAAATAAACAACCTGATTAAAAGATTGGCAGTTGACCTGAACAGACATTTTTCCAAAGGAGACACAGATGGTCAATAGGCATATGGAAAAATGCTCAGCATCACTAATCATCAGAGAAGTGCACACAAAAATCATGATAAAAAATGACCTCACACTCATTAAAATGACTTATATCAAAAAGACAATCTATAATAAGTATTGGGGAGGATATGGAGAAAAGGGAACATTCTTGCTCCTGGAATGCAAATTGGTGCAGCTGTAGCAGAAAACGTTATGGCAGTTCCTCAAAAAATTTAAAAATAAAGCTTCCATATCACTCAGAAATTCTACATCTGAGTACTTATCCAAAGAAAACAAAAACATTAATTTTAGAAAATACGTGCACCTCAACGTACACTGCAGCATTATTTGCAATAGTCAAGATATGGAAACAAGCTAAGTGCCCATAAACAACATAGGTGAATCCAGAGAGTATTGTGCTGAGTGAAATAAGTAAGAGAGAGACAAACACTGTATTATTTTATTTATATGTGGGATCTAAAAATCAAAACAAATTGCCAAGCATAACAAGACAGAAACAGAGTCACAGATAGAGAGAAGAAACATATGGTTGTCAGTGGAGAGGGCGTTGGAGAGAGGAGATAAATAGTTGAGGGAGATGAAGTGGTACAAACTTCCAGTTACAAAACGAATGTCATGGATATGAAATATGCAATGTGGGAAATACAGTCAATAAAAAATGGTGGTCATTAACAGAGAGATGATACCCAAGAAATGTGAAAAGTTTAAAGAAAGTAGGAAAATGTACAGAGCAGATATAACAGCATAAGACCTAGCCTTATGGGACTCCAATTTAGAGGTTGTGTAAATGGTATGAAGCCTGCAGAATGGTCTAAAAAGGAGTGATCTGCTCTTATGTAGAGCTGAATCTGGAGAGGTACGATAGACTGGACTCTTTTGTAAACAGTTCTGGGCTTGATTCTCCTTAGCATTGCTTCTTGTGCTTTGTGCACATCCACCGAGAGCTTCATGATTTTCTGGGCTACAGCTGGGAAGGATTCTCTCCTGTGCAGTCTCCTTCTGATGCTTATTTGGGATGGTAAGTGCTCTACTCAGTTGCTCCTCCAAGCCAATACCAATGCTGCATTCCAGAAATTTCTCCAGGATAATGAAATGCATTAGGAACATACTTCTTTGCTTTCTGGAGCCATATTTTGGATTTACACATTCTAAAATAAAATTTCCTTCCTTTCCACAGGATATTGGAAGGAAAGGAGGTCAATGTTTTTCCTCAAGGTGCCACCTTGAGGTGGCAGTAGTAGTCTAAACGTTATTTCTATAAAATAATTTCCTGAAAATTTTATATGTTAAAAAAAAACCCTGCTGTGTAAATTTAAGTAATCATTTCCCCCTGCAAACCGAGATTGGGAATTGAGTAAAATTAGCACTTAACTAATGTGTTTTCTTTCTAATTTATTAAAGCTTTTAAGGCAACAGCAGTCATTTATTATTTTCCAAAACACTTTTATTATAATCAACCTACTTAAAGTAACACTATAAATTCCTGATTTTACCTAGAAATAGTACTTTTGCCTTTGTACCAAAATAGAAATAAATGATTTTTAAAGTCTTATCTCATTGAAAAAAGAATGCATGCATGTACCTATCCTCTTACTGAGTATTTTGCCTTAAAAATTTTGAATAGATTATAACTCCTTAACTTAATTTTCTTTTAAAACTTTAGGGAAAAAAAATCTTCAACACAACTATAGCAGAAGTTAGAATACTCGCTTCAAAATCTATTATCATTAATGAACAGTTATAATTCTGTGTTTCAATTCACTTCTCTGTCAAAAGCAGCTCATTTATAAAATCCCTTCATAGGGTTGTTGTGAGTCCTAATGTTATAAAAAGGAAATATATCATAGCCACAGGCACATAATAGTACTTAATCCATGTTTGCTGACTCAAATAAAATTAGTTTCACAAACAATTCATGGATTTATGGCTGGAATGTTTTTTTTTTTTAATTTTTTGAATGTTTTATTTATTAGATATTTTTCACACTCCATGGAAAAGATATTTAAGAATCTTATATAAAACCACTGTATATGGTTCACATTCATTTTAAAAGCATATATTTTGTTCATTTCTTTTTTGTTTGTTTGTTTCTTTTCTGGCACTGCTGAAAACCAAATGATATTACACCATGAAAAATGAGTTGGATACTAAGCTTTTCCAGCTGTGACAAGGGAAAAAGGATCTCACACTTTTTAGGCACCGTGTATTAACATTTTTATGGCAGGTAAATATATATCATGGCTCTTAACTACCACTAGGTGAGGATCTTGTTTGAAACTGTTCTTAAAAATGATTGTGACTCTAATGAGAGTTCAGGTAGTCAGGCAGGAATACCTTTTGACTTCATGACTGTTTCAATTATGACCCTTACGCTTAATGTAAAACAGGAAAATTTTCAATATGATAAGAACTGATGGTATCTGGTATGAAACTGGCACAATAGCTCAAACTCTGAATAGAAATACCTTCATTCTCATTTAATCTGTTTATTCAATACTATTGTGTCATTGGCAAGCTCCTTCTCTTTCCTAAACCTCAATTTTGTCATTTCTAAATATGAAGAGTTCAAGCTCACCCCCTTATTTGTTGTGTGTGTTCATGTGCTAAAGCATCTGACTTAAGACAGATAGTAATAACATGGCACATGTGAAAGCTGTTTATATTCTTGGTCTTATTCTTGCTCTATAAGAAGGAATGATGATTCAAAACCAAGCCAATTAACTCTTTATTAAACTGTTTTTATTTTGGATTTTGTCAGCATTCCACACACTATGTTTTCAGATACTCAGATGTTCCATTTCATAACTTATAGTGATAAGCTTTTCATGGAAAAATACATTTTTGTCCAACAGGACAAATAAGCAGTAAAGTTTTGATGAAGCTGAAGTATTCTGTTGTTTCAAAATAAGCCAACAAAAACAGTAATCTATTTAGTTCTCTGGCCCATTTTTTGATTGGGTCATTAATTTTTCTGGAGTTGAGCTGTAGGAGTTGCTTGTATATTTTTGAGACTAGTTGTTTGTCAGTTGCTTCATTTGCTATTATTTTCTCCCATTCTGAAGGCTGCCTTTTCACCTTGCTAATAGTTTCCTTTGTTGGGCAGAAGCTTTTAAGTTTAATAAGGTCCCATTTGTTTATTTTTGCTTTTATTTCCAATATTCTGGGAGGTGGGTCATAGAGGATCCTGCTGTGATGTATGTTGGAGAGTGTTTTGCCTATGTTCTCCTGTAGGAGTTTTATAGTTTCTGGTCTTACGTTTAGATCTTTAATCCATTTTGAGTTTATTTTTGTGTATGGTGTTAGAAAGTGTTCTAGTTTCATTCTTTTACAAGTGGTTGACCAGTTTTCCCAGCACCACTTGTTAAAGAAATTGTCTTTAATCCATTGTATATTCTTGCCTCCTTTGTCAAAGATAAGGTGTCCATATGTGTGTGGATTTATCTCTGGGCTTTCTATTTTATTCCATTGATCAATATTTCTGTCTTTGTGCCAGTACCATACTGTCTTGATAACTGTGGCTTTGTAATAGAGCCTGAAGTCAGGTATGTTGATTCCTCCAGTTCCATTCTTCTTTCTCAAGATAGCTTTGGCTATTCAAGGTTTTTGTATTTCCATACAAATTGTAAATTATTTGTTCTAGCTCTGTGAAGAATACCGTTGGTAGCTTGATAGGGATTGCATTGAATCTATACATTGCTTTGGGTAGTATACTCATTTTCACTATATTGATTCTTCCAATCCATGAACATGGTATATTTCTCCATCTATTAGTGTTCTCTTTGATTTCTTTCACCAGTGTTTTATAGTTTTCTATGTATAGGTCTTTAGTTTCTCTAGGCAGATATATTCCTAAGTATTTTATTCTTTCCGTTGCAATGGTGAATGGAATTGTTTCCTTAATTTCTCCTTCTGTTTCCTCATTATTAGTGTATAGGAATGCAAGAGATTTCTGTGTGTTGATTTTATATCCTGCAACTTTACTATAATCATTGATTAGTTCTAGTAATTTTCTGGTGGAATCTTTAGGGTTTTCTATGTAGAGGATCATGTCATCTGCAAATAGTGAGAGTTTTACTTCTTCTTTTCCAATTTGGATTCCTTTTATTTCTTTTTGTGCTCTGATTGCTGTGGCCAAAACTTCCAAAACTATGTTGAATAGTAATGGTGAAAGTGGGCCCCCTTGTCTTGTTCCTGACTTTAGAGGAAATGCTTTCAATTTTTCACCATTGAGGATAATGTTTGCTGTGTGTTTGTCATATATAGCTTTTATTATGTTGAGGTATGTTCCTTCTATTCCTGCTTTCTGGAGAGTTCTTATCATAAATGGATGTTGAATTTTGTCAAAGGCTTTCTCTGCATCTATTGACATACAGATGGCTAACAAACACATGAAAAATGCTCAACATCACTCATTATCAGAGAAATGCAAATCAAAACCACTATGTGGTACCATTTCACGCCAGTCAGAATGGCTGAGATCCAAAAGTCTATAAGCAGTAAATGCTGGAGAGAGTGTGGAGAAAAGGGAACTCTCTTACACTGCTGGTGGGAATGCAAACTAGTACAGCCACTATGGAGAACAGTGTGGAGATTCCTTAAAAAACTGGAAATAGAACTGCCTTATGATCCAGCAATCCCACTGCTGGGCATACACACTGAGGAAACCAGAAGGGAAAGAGACACGTGTACCCCAATGTTCATCACAGCACTGTTCATAATAGCCAAAACATGGAAGCAATCTAGATGCCCATTAGCAGATGAATGGATAAGAAAGCAGTGGTACATATACACAATGGAGTATTACTCAGCCATTAAAAAGAATACAACTGAATCAGTTCTAATGAGATGAATGAAACTGGAACCTATTATACGGAGTGAAGTAAGCCAGAAAGAAAAACACCAAAATACAGTATACTAATGCATATATATGGAATTCAGAAAGATGGTAACAATAACCCTGTGTACGAGACAGCAAAAGAGACACTGATGTATAGATCAGTCTTATGGACTCTGTGGGAGAGGGAGAGGGTGGGGAGATTTGGGAGAATGGCATTGAAACATGTATAATATGTATGAAACGTGTCGCCAGTCCAGGTTCAGTGCACGATACTGGATGCTTGGGGCTGGTGCACTGGGACGACCCAGAGGGAGGGTATGGGGAGGGAGGAGGGAGGAGGGTTCAGGATGGGGAACACAGGTATACCTGTGGCGGATTCATTTCGATATTTGGCAAAACTAATACAATATTTTAAAGTTTAAAAATAAAATAAAATTAAAAAATAAAAGAACAGTAATCTATAGAGGGAAGAAATTGGTATTCCTTCTGTGTTTTATTTTTGGTTTCTAGGATACATCTTCCTCTTTTGCAGTCTTCTTTTTGAATGACATACCTTTAAGGGCATCCTGGGAAAGAGTATGTGGAATGAATTTTGGACTTATTTATGTCCGAAATATTTTTTTTTCTTGCATGCTGGATTAATAGTTTGAATGGAGTGTTCGTTCCATATTGCCATTTTAACAAATTATCACAACTTTAATGGCTTAAAACAATATAAATTTATGTGTACTGACTCAGGGACTATTGCTTTGGAAAATCAGCCTCCTCTAGAATTTCTTGAGAGGTTCTTGTGCCTAGACCTCCTACTGTGACTTCTAGGGAGACTGATAAATGACAGCTTTATTCAAGCTTAAGCTCACAGGGTCATAATAAATATAGATTATACATATAACAGAATGGGACACCAAGCCCTGGAATGGCACTCATCAATTTAATCTGCTGCTTGTGTGGTCCAATGCGCACCTTGATGATTTCTTGTATATGAAGGATGAGGGGCTCTTGTGAGAAACCAATCCACTCACTCCAGACACCAACTTCCTTTATTGAATCACTAAGATTATTTGCTTAAAGTTTACTGCAAAATCCATGTAATAAGATCTGTTGGTTGTGTTAAATTGTTGGCTTCTGTTTCCATCTTTCCTATTTCTCCATCCCAGAGCAAGTGGAAGGGTGAAGGGAAAAAATGGCTGGGGAGATAAGGGTCTGGTTGGGGAGAAGAAATCATAAATTCAGTGGCTTAAACGACACAAATTTATTTTCATACAATTCTGATAAATGGTTGTCTAAATAGGTCAGCAGAACTGCCTTCCTTCTAAAACTTTTAAAGGCAAATTCATTTTCTTGCTTTTCTGAGCTTCTAGAGTCCTCTATATTTCTTAACTTCTAACCTCATCTTACATTTTCAAAGCCAGCAACACATATCTTTGAATCTTTCTCTCAATTTTTATCATCCCATTGTGTTTTCCCTATTCTTATTTTTTGGTCTCCCTCTTATTAGGACCCTTAATCTTATATTGGACCTATTCAGATAACTCAGAATTTGTCCCATCTCAAGATTCTTAAACTAACACCTCCAAAGTCACTTTTGCCATGTAAGGTTTCAAGCATTTGGATGTGGGCATTTTGGAATGTTATTACTTTGTCTGTCACAGACCCTGAAAGATTCAAGTCCATTCTGAATGCCTGAAACACATCCAACCTGTTCCAAAGTCCCCAACAATCTCAAATTGTTACATTAACATCTTAAGTCCAGAATCTCATCTAATTCTCATCATCACAAAGACACAAATTTCATTATCTAAATAATCTAAATTAGGTATAGGTGACAAGAGGATGAGATGGTTGGATGGCATCACTAACTCAATGCACATGAGTTTGAGCAAAGTCCAGGAGTTAGTGAAGGACAGGGAAGCCTGGTGCACTGCCTGGCTAGCAAAGAGTCAGACATCAATTAGCAACTGAACAACAACAGGTATAGGCAAAACTCATTGTATAATCCATCTGAGGGCAAAAACTTTACTCTCTGTATGTGAAACTTAAAAATATCTGCTCCCAAACTACAATGGCAAGATAACAATAGGTTAAGTGCTATCAATGTGCCAATTCACAAAAGGAGAAAACAGAAAGAAGTAAAGAGGTCTCCAGTCTTAAGTAATTTCAAAATCCAGCTGGGCAAGCAACCTTAGGTTCCCAATATAATGGGAATAATCCTCTGTAGTCTGGCTCTGCTCTCTGAGCCAGCGGCTCTACCGTCTGGCCAAGCCCCCACACTAGGAGTCTCCTTTCTTTTTGGAAAGGTGAAGGGCTGTATGTGTTTGCAGCTGAGTAGTTTTATCAACTTGTTTCCTGCCAGTAGAATCTTGGGAGCCCAGCAGTCTTTCTTTGTTCTTTCTGTTTCTTTCAGTCCAAGCTGGCAGTGTGGCTGCTGGCAGAGTATTCTCAAGAACCTTGTAAATCTCCCTTCAGTTTCAGGGGTTCACTCCATTAGACCAAAGGCTCATCTGCACATCTATCTTGGATAATCCCACTTCTGTTCTTGGCTTTTGCTTAGATGGTGAGGAGACCTGTGAGTTACTAGTATAATATCTCAAAGAACCACATGTGTAATTGAACATTCTGCTCTTTTGATCCTCCCAGAGCACAAGGAAAAGGTTGTGCGGCCACACCCTTGGCCTTCTCTTCAGAAAAGGCTTCTTGAGAATCTGTTACTGTTGTCCCATTGCTTAGTCATGTCTGATTCATTGAGACCCATGGACTGCAGCACACCAAACTTCCTGTCCTTCACCATCTCCCAGAACTTGCTCAAACTCATGTCCATTGAGTCAGTGATACCATCCAACCATCTTATCCTCTGTAGTCCCTTTCTCCTCCTGCCTTCAATCTTTCAATGTGATTAAAATGGTAATGTTTCTTAAATTCATATGTTTGCCTTCTCCAAAATTCATATGTAGATCCCACAATATTCAAATCAAAACACCAATATTCTTTATTTATATTCACAAGGCAGTTACAAAATGCAGATGGAAAATAAAGAACTGAGAAGAGCCAAAACCATTTTAAGTAAGAGTAAATTTGGGGGAACCTGTAGTGAATTCCAAGTTGCCCTGCTTTTTATTAGTTAGATTTATAGTGAACACAGTCAGTATGTTATCAAACTTCTTTAGTGGGGGCTTCCCTGGTGGCTCAGTTGGTAAAGAGTCTGCCTGCAATGCAAGAGACCTGAGTTCAATCCCTGGGTCAGAAAGATCCCCTGGAGAATGAAATGGCTACCCAATCCAATAATCTTGCCTGATTTCCATTAACAGAGGAGCCCGGTGGGCTGTATAGTCCATGGGGTTGCAAAGAGTTAGACATGTCTGAGCAACTAACACACACATGTATTGCTATGATTCTCCCATCTCTAATGAGATTGGTTTTCAGTTCTAGGAGAGGGTAGCCTCTTGTGTGAGTGTTTTATTTCCAGTCCTGGGGTAATGGCTTCTCCCGATGCCTATTGCTATATTCTTTAGAGTTCTAGTTGCCTCTTACAAGTCAAAGCTCAATACTCCAATTCTCATGTTAAATTTTTTATATTA
>NW_011494666.1:26214-29961 GCF_000754665.1 Bison bison bison
CTCCCAAATCATCCACCCCCCCCCCTCCAGGTTCGATGCAGGATACAGGAAGCTTGGGGCTGGTGCACTGGGGTGACCCAGAGGGATGGTATGGGGAGGGAGGAGGGAGGGGGGTTCAGGATTGGGAACATGTGGACACCCATGGCAGATTCATGGTGATGTATGGCAAAACCAATACAATATTGTAATTAGCCTCTAATTAAAATAAATAAATTTAAATAAAAAAAAACTAAATAAAACCAATACACAAGGAAAAAAAGTAAAATTATCCTGTTCAAGTTATTGTGTGGCTTCTGATTGATGCATTGCCAAAAACAAAAACCAAAACAACCCTGAAAATAAACCAATACAACAGAATATTTATCAACAGTAAAACAAAATACACTCTTGACATATGCGATTATATTGGTAAATACCAAAACATTATTATAAGAGAAAGATGCCATAAAGAAAAGACTACCTATGCAAAATTTAATTTACATGTTTCTGAAAAATGGAACAGGGAAGAAATCATATCAATGATTGTGAGAGGTAATTATTACAAATTCACATAAGGGTAGGTTTGTGGATGCAGCAAATATTACATACTTTGTCCAGTGGTCCAAAACTGCATACATTTGTCAACAGTTGGGATGATGAATGGAAAGTCAACTCTGATTCATTTGTTGACTAGCTATTTTCTTCTCTTGGAAGTTTTTAGTTGCTAATGCAAAGGGATGTCTTAGGTGTCAATCTGCATATCCATTATTCTTTTTCATTTTTCTAGAAGTTTGATTAGGCCCTTTCACTTTGATCAGCTTCCCTGATACCTCAGATGGTAAAGAATCTGCCTGCAACGTGGGAGACCAGGGTTCAATTCCTGGATTGGGAAAACCCCTTGGTGAAGGGAATGGAAACTCTCTCCAGTATGCTTGCCTGGAGAATCCCATGGACAGAGGAGCCTGGTGGGCTATAGTCTTTAGGGTCACAAAAAGTTGGACTTGACTGAGAGACTAATAAACACCCTTTCACTTTAAAAGCTTGTTTAATGCTCAGGACAACCTCCTATAATGGATTCTTTAATAGTTTGTTCTCTTCTATTTCATGAAGGCCCTTTATATTCCCACTTTTCTGGTACCATTGCTCCTTTCTAGTAACTCTTCTCCGAACATTATCCTGTATTTTGTTGGGTTACTGTCATATGGTGTGACCCAATATATGTTGTCTGAAGAAATGAATGGCTACCCACTACAGTATTCTTGCCTGGAAAATCTCATGGACAGAGGAGCCTGGTGGGCTACAGTCCAGGGATTGCAAAGAGTCAGATGTGATTGAGCAGTGGAGCATGCACACAATATAGCCTAAATGCAGTTGGTTGTTCCCAGGAAGACATGTGAATTAAATTAACATGGCACTTTTAGAAAGGAGTATAAAGCTGTTTTTGTTTCCAGGAGTTGAATCCTAGGTTGCAGAACTCAGTGTTTACATTTATCACTATGAAGAGAAAGTCATGATGAGAAATGAGTTATACCCATACCAACATCTTTATCTGTATCTCCATCTTCATTCTATATCTATCATCAGTTTCTGCATGAAACAGACCAATGTCTATATCTTTAACAGTGGTTTTCAACAAGGGAAAACTATGTCTCCAGGGAACTTTGGCTGTCACACTGGATGAGGTGCTCTTGGCATGGAGAAGGTAGAGGGCAGAGATTGTGTTCAACATCCTGCAGGCACAGGACAACCTCCCCCTAAAAGGAATTCTCCAGCTCACAAGGTCCACAGTGCCAGGTTTGAGAAAACTTGATCTAGAGAGATCTTTATTTATTTTTTTTTCTTAAAAAAAAAAATCATTTTATTGATCCTTTACCATACAAAATTTATTCAAATTACACCCATTTGAAGTGGTAAGATCACAGCTAGAGAACAGGTTACCCTGTAACAAATCTATTTACAAAATCCATCATAAAAGCTTTTTTTTTTTTTTTACATTATATTACATATTTTCTTTTTTAAACTAGCATACAACACAAAGCTAAACTGATTAGTAGTTTGCATACTCCCAATTCTGGGAGAAATACTTCCTTTTGACAAAATCTCGTACCCCACAGGAAAAGAAATTCCCACAATCGGACAGTTGCCACCCGACTCACTAGAGAGATCTTTAGAAAAATGGGATCCCGTGGTTCTTCTCCCCAACTAAGTACTATTCATTTCTTATTTTCTGAAAATATTCCATTATCTAAAGTTCACTCCTCTTTTTTGCTTAATGTAATTTAAATGAATTTTCAGTTTGTTTCAACAAAGAACGACTGAACTACCAATGGCTTTTTCTACATATTTTAGTGTGTGTTAAGTAGTGGAAGATATCAATACATTGAAATGATACTGTTCCTTCTTCAGTTGCCCTATGTGCTTGTATTTGAAACAGTACCAGATTTTACTGGAACTGAGAAAACAGAATTGCAAAAAGTTTACCTCTAAAGGCACTGCAGTGTTACTTTACTATTTTGAGCATTCAAATTCTTTATATGTTATGATGGTGAAAAATTTTAACTAAATAGCATATGAATATAAAAATATAACTCAAACTGAATCATCACATTACCATGCACTGAAAACTAACACAATATTGTAAATCAAGTACATTTCACATTTTTTAATAAGCAAAAAGTAAAGATCAGTGTAAAATTCATAAACATATAAAACTTCTTTGCTTTCAGAACTCATGACTCAGTGTCTGCCAACCTGGAGATGCTGGTGTTCATTAGCAGCCAAAATTTGTTTTGAATCAGAAAATAATGTTTGATTTGAAGTCGAGATTTTCCCCATAAAGGCATTTCTGAATTTTTTTCTTCTCTAGTAAGTAGCAAACTTTCTGTGAGGTTAGTGAATACATGATGCCCTCATTGTGTGAACTGAAGAAGGCTAAGGCATGAGAAAATATGAGCATGAGAAATGGAAAAAAGTTATACATTATTAAGTAGTTAAAAATATTTTTCCTCTTAGAATGAAGGAAAAACAACTATTCAAGAGTTCTTGCACAGATTACCAAAGCATATGTGTATCTTTTCTTTAAAAATTTCTCTTAAAAATTTACATGCTAATATCTGCATATCATCTATTTTTAAAGTAAGTGCTTTACTGACATTTGATTTAGGTCATACCTGAACGGTCTAGTCGTTTTACTTACTTTTTTCAATTTAAGTCTGAATTTGTCAATAAGGAGCTCATGATCTGAGCCACAATCAGCTCCCAGTCTTGTTTTTCCTAAGTGTGTAGAGCTTCTCCATCTTTGGCTGCAAAGAATATAATCAATCTGATTTTGGTGCTGACCATCTGGTGATGTCCATGTGTAGAGTCTTCTCTTGTGTTGTTGGAAGAGGGTGTTTGCTATGACCAGTGCGTTCTTCTGGAAACACTCTATTAGCCTTTGCCCTGCTTCATTCCATACTCCAAGGCCAAATTTTCCTGTTACTCCAGGTGTTTCTTGACTTCCTACTTTGCATTTCAGTTCCCTAAAATGAAAAGGACGTATTTTGGGGGTGTTACTTCTAAAAGGTCTTGTAAGTCTTCATAGAACCTTTCAACTTAAGCTTCTTTAGCATTACCAGTTGGGGCATAGGCTTGGATTACTCTGATATTCAATGGTTTGCCTTGGAAATGAACAGAGATCATTCTGTCATTTTTGAGATTGCCTCCAAGTACTGCATTTTGGACTTTTTTGTTGACCATGATGGCTACTCCATTTCTTATAAGGGATTC
>NW_011494666.1:30061-30491 GCF_000754665.1 Bison bison bison
CAAGAAAATCAGACATACCAAGGGAACATTTCATGCAAAGATGGGCTCAATAAAGGACAGAAATGGTATGGGCCTAACAGAAGCAGTAGATATTAAGAAGAGGTGGCAAGAATACATAGAAGAACTGTACAAAAAGATCTTCACAACCCAGATAATCACAATGGTGTGATCACTGACCTAGAGCCAGACATCCTGGAATGTGAAGTCAAGTGGGCCTTAGAAAGCATCACTATGAACAAAGCTAATGGAGGCGATGGAATTCCAGTCGAGCTATTTCAAATCCTAAAAGATGATGCTGTGAAAGTGCTGCACTCAATGTGCCAGCAAATTTGGAAAGCTCAGCAGTGGCCACAGGACTGGAAAAGGTCAGTTTTTATTCCAATCCCAAAGAAAGGCAATGCCAAAGAATGCTCAAACTACTGCACAATTG
>NW_011494666.1:30591-32478 GCF_000754665.1 Bison bison bison
CTTTTTGAGGTGTTACTTCTAAAAGGTCTTGTAAGTCTTCATAGAACCTTTCAACTTAAGCTTCTTCAGCGTTACCAGTTGGGGCATAGGCTTGGATTACTCTGATATTCAATGGTTTGCCTTGGAAATGAACAGAGATCATTCTGTCATTTTTGAGATTGCCTCCAAGTACTGCATTTTGGACTTTTTTGTTGACCATGATGGCTACTCCATTTCTTATAAGGGATTCCTGCCCACAGTAGTAGATATAATGGTCATCTGAGTTAAATTCACCCATTCCAGTCCATTTTAGTTTGCTGATTCCTAAAATGCCGACATTCACTCTTGCCATCTCTTATTTGACCACTTCCAATTTGCCTTGATTCATGGACCTAACATTCCAGGCTCCTATGCAGTATTGCTCTGTACAGCATTGGGCCTTGCTTCTATTACCAGCCACATCCACAGCTGGGTATTGTTTTTGCTTTGGCTCCATCCCTTCATTCTTTCTGGAGTTATTTCTCCACTGATCTCCTGTAGCATATTGGGCACCTACCAACCTGGGGAGTTCCTCATTCAGTATTCTATCATTTTGCCTTTTAATACTGTTCATGGGGTTCTCAGAGAAGGCAAAGGCACCCCACTCCAGTGCTCTTGCCTGGAAAATCCCATGGGAGGAGGAGCCTGGTAGGCTGTAGTCCATGGGTTCACAGAGAGTCGGACACGACTGAGTGACTTCACTTTCACTTTTCCATTTCATGCATTGGAGAAGGAAATGGCAACCCACTCCAGTGTTCTTGCCTGGAGAATCCCAGGGACGGCGGAGCCTGATGGGCTGCCGTCTATGGGGTCGCACAGAGTTGGACACGACTGAAGCGACTTAGCAGCAGCAGCAGCATGGGGTTCTTAAGGCAAGAATACTGAAGTGGTTTGCCATCCCCTTCTCCAGTGGACCACATTCCATCAGATCTCTCCACCATGCCCACCCGTCTTGGGTGGCCTCACACAGCATGGCTTAGTTTCATTGAGTTAGACAAGGCTGTGTTCCATGTGGTCAGATTGGCTAGTTTTCTGTGATTATGGTTTCAATGTGTCTGCCCTCTGATGCCCTCTTGCAATACCCACCGTCTTACTTGGGTTTCTCTTATCTTGGATGTGGGGTATCTCTTCATGGCTGCTCCAGCAAAGTGCAGCCACTGCTCCTTACCTTGGACAAGGGGTATCTCCTCATGGCCACTCCTCCTGACCTTGAAAGTGGAGTAGCTCCTCTAGGACCTCCTGCGCCCACGCAGCCTCCTCTCCTTGGACGTGGGGTTGCTCCTCTCGGCAAAGCAAAATGGCTGTCTGAGGAGGCCTTACAAATAGCTGTGAAAAGAAGGGAAGTGAAAAGCAAAGGAGAAAAGGAAAGATATAAGCATCTGATGCATAGTTCCAAAGAATAGCAAGGAGAGATAAGAAAGCCTTCCTCAATGATAAATGCAAAGAAATAGAGGAAAGCAACAGAATGGGAAAGACTAGAGATCTCTTCAAGAAATCAGACATACCAAGGGAACATTTCATGCAAAGATGGGCTCAATAAAGGACAGAAAACGTATGGACCTAACAGAAGCAGTAGATATTAAGAAGAGGTGGCAAGAATACATAGAAGAACTGTACAAAAAGATCTTCACAACCCAGATAATCACAATGGTGTGATCACTGACCTAGAGCCAGACATCCTGGAATGTGAAGTCAAGTGGGCCTTAGAAAGCATCACTATGAACAAAGCTAATGGAGGTGATGGAATTCCAGTCGAGCTATTTCAAATCCTAAAAGATGATGCTGTGAAAGTGCTGCACTCAATGTGCCAGCAAATTTGGAAAGCTCAGCAGTGGCCACAGGACTGGAAAAGGTCAGTTTTTATTCCAA
>NW_011494666.1:32642-32947 GCF_000754665.1 Bison bison bison
ATTGGAGAAGACTCTTGAGAGTCCCTTGGACTGCAAGGAGATCCAACCAGCCCATTCTAAAGGAGATCAATCCTGAGTGTTCATTGGAAGGACTGATGTTAAAGCTGAAACTCCAATACTTTGGCCACCTCATGGGAAGAGTTAACTCACTGGAAAACGCCCTGATGCTGGGAGGGATTGGGGGCAGAAGGAGAAGGGGATGACAGAGGATGAGATGGCTGGATGGCATCACCAACTTGATGGCCATGAGTTTGAGTAAACTCTGGGAGTTGGGGATGGACAGGGAGGCCTGGGGTGCTGGGATT
>NW_011494666.1:33047-33890 GCF_000754665.1 Bison bison bison
AGAAAGATGGTAATGATAACCCTGTATACGAGACAGCAAAAGAGACACTGATGTATAGAACAGTCTTATGGACTCTGTGGGAGAGGGAGAGGGTGGGAAGATTTGGGAGGAAAAAAAAGAAAAAAAAATAAGAACATGGTATATCTCTCCATTTGTTTGATGGTTTTTTGTCTTTGATTTCTTTCATCAGGGTCTTATAATTTTTGGAGTATAGATCTTTTGCCTTATGGGAATAAATTCCTGGGTGTTTTGTCCTTTTTGATGCAATGGTGAAAGGAATATCATTATTTTCTCTTTCTGCTATTTCACTGTTAATATACAGAAATGCAGCTGATTTTTGTGTGTTTATTTTTTATCCTGGAACTTTACCATATTCATTGATAAGCTCTAATAGTTTTGGGATTTTCTACATATAGTAGTATGTCATCTGAATATAAGTATTGGAGCGTCTCTATTTTTTCACATTCTTTGGAGCCAATTGCAGGAAGCGATTTTTTTCCCTACATGTCATGTGTACAAATTATCATTTCAAATTAATTAAAGTATTTTTTCTTTTAAAATGGTGGTAATTATTATAGCTTCATGATAATATAACTAGGGGCTTTCATCTTTCAATAAACCTGTGTAAGAAAGGGTTGAGAAAAATAATCATACATTTTTACTCTCTTTCAGATGTGAAAAATATTCAATACTATTTTTTTATACTTTCTTTCCACTAAAATTGGATATTTATGTGGTCCAAAAGAATTTTTTTAGAGCATAAAAAGGGATCTTTTTTTTGTATTTTGTGTTGAACAGCAGAGATTTTACTGGTCAACTCAGAAGAGTTAGTTGGACTGGACA
>NW_011494666.1:33990-36851 GCF_000754665.1 Bison bison bison
ACGCCCTGATGCTGGGAGGGATTGGGGGCAGAAGGAGAAGGGGATGACAGAGGATGAGATGGCTGGATGGCATCACCAACTCGATGGCCATGAGTTTGAGTAAACTCTGGGAGTTGGTGATGGACAGGGAGGCCTGGGGTGCTGGGATTCATGGGGTGGCAAGGATTCAGACATGACTGAGCGACTGAACTGAACTGAACTTACTGACATTATATCAGTTAACATGTTGTACCTTTAGATGGAAGAAAATGAGCTCGATTTTTCTGCAATAACTTGAGAATGTATTGGCTCACAAAGTTAAATGCCTAGAGGTGATTCTATCTTCTGGCTGGTTGATTTGACAGTTCAAGGATGTTAGTGAGTTCCTTTTCCTTTCTCACCATTCTAGCTTCCAGTGTCAGGCTTATCCTCAGGCAAAGTACCCAGGATACTCCCAAGATGAGTGCCAATAACCTTATGGGATATAATATATGCTTCTTCTCACACATATAGAGAGAAGAGAGAGTGAGTGTTTTGGAAGCTATCTCAAAGATCAAGCTTTCTTCCTTCTAATTTGCTATTGGAAAGAACAATTTAGTTCATATGGTTCCACACTAATTAGCATAGGACAGATGTCTCAGTCTTTTATGTATATATGAATGTAAATAGACATCACCTCTGGACCCTTAAAAGTTAAGATTCTTATTCAGAAGCTCTGGGTTGAGGTCGGATAATTTACATTTCTAACAGGTCTCTATGCAATATTCATCTATGTTGCTGGTCCTCAAGTCTTTCAAATGGTAAATGCTTCTCAGATTTTTTCTTTATCAGAGATAATGGCTTGTGATCAAGTCTTCCAAAATAAAGAGCGCCTTTTCCTGCTTCAAAGAAAGAAGTCAGCATTTAATTCTGCTCTGTCTCTTTATGACCGTTCTTACCTCTCCATTCAGAGGAAGAGCTTTACAAAGTTGCCATTTAACCAAGTACAGCTAACCTAGAACATCTTTTATAAGAATTTTGAGAAAAGAGATCTTTAAAGATAATCTCCATATTATTTCTTCCTGCCATTGGTTTGAAAATCATACTAGAGAAAAAGAAATATTCTGAGAAAATATTGTACAAGATTTCAGAATAAAGTAATGAAAATGTTGCTGTAAAGTTTAATGTCTTGAATAAGTCATCCCATTCTGGTGTAACTTTGTCATATTGACATTCAGATCAGATCAGTCGCTCAGTCGTGTCTGACTCTTTGCGACCTCATGAATTGCAGCACTCCAGGCCTCCCTGTCCATCACCAACTCCTGGAGTTCACTCAGACTCATGTCCATCGAGTCAATGATGCCATCCAGCCATCTCATCCTCTGTCGTCCCCTTCTCCTCTTGCCCCCAATCCTTCCCAGCATCAGAGTCTTTTCCAATGAGTCAACTCTTCACATGAGCTGGCCAAAGTACTGGAGTTTCAGCTTTAGCATCATTCCTTCCAAAGAAATCCCAGGGCTGATCTCCTTCAGAATGGACTGGTTAGATCTCCTTGCAGTCCAAGGGACTCTCAAGAGTCTTCTCCAACACCACAGTTCAAAAGCATCAATTCTTCAGGCTACTCAGACTTCTTCACAGTCCAACTCTCACATCCATACAGGACCACAGGAAAAACCATAGCCTTGACTAGCCAGACCTTTGTTGGCAAAGTAATGTCTTTGCTTTTCAATATGCTATCTAGGTTGGTCATAACTTTCCTTCCAAAGAGTAAGCGTCTTTTAATTTCATGGCTGCAGTCACCATCTGTAGTGATTTTGGAGCCCAGAAAAATAAAGTCTGACACTGTTTCCACATTCTTCTATAAAAACCTAATTTCTTAATGACTGATCTACATAACTTCCAGTGGTTAATTTACAGATTTTTCTTTCGAAAACTTTCTTTCTTTCAATTTCAAAACTCACACATGGTCCCACTCTTGGCCATTCTCCTTCCTTCCTGGAATTTCATGCCCATATTTCAAAACTTGCTGGTATGTCTATCACACTCAAGTCCATAGCAATCTTTCCTTCATCTTTTGTAATACAACCTTTTAGAACATGTGAATCAGTTACAAAATGCATTGTAATTTTTGTTTTATTTCCTTTTACTTACATTATTTAACTTATGCTCTGTTCTCTAACATTATTTATGCTGTATGTCTTTTCCTAGTAACCTTCCTTCTATAATCAGCTATTCAAAAATATTAACTTGGCTGATTACAATGAATCTTTAAAAAAATTACAAGTTTGACAACTGCATTTTGAAAAAATGGGTTGGGCAAGCTTTATCTATAGAATATTTTCTTTACTACATTGTTGAATGCATATCCTGTAATAAGAAATATAAATGATTCTCCATGTTAGGAGACATAAACTTAAATTTCAGCATGGAATGATTTATTTGAAATGTTTATATCTTTCAGGTTAACTGCTTAGGCATTCTGAAAAATTTAGAACCATAAAGTATTTACCTTTTCACCACTAGCAAGAGAGTTCCACAAAAACATCGATTTCTGCTTTATTGACTATGCCAAAGCCTTTGACTGTGTGGATCACAATAAACTTTGGAAAATTCTGAAATAGATGGGAATACCAGACCACCTGGCCTGCCTCTTGAGAAACCTATATGCAGGTCAGGAAGCAACAGTTAGAACTGGACATGCAACAACAGACTAGTTCCAAATAGGAAAAGGAGTACGTCAAGGCTGTATATTGTCACCCTACTTATTTAACTTATATGCAGAGTACATCATGAGAAACACTAGGCTGGAAGAAGCACAAGCTGGAATCAAGATTGGTGGGAGAAATATCAATAACCTCAGATATGCAGATACCACCACCCTTATGGCAGAAAGTGAAGAGGAA
>NW_011494666.1:36951-48660 GCF_000754665.1 Bison bison bison
AGGAACTAAAAAGCCTCTTGATGAAAGTGAAAGAGGAGAGTGAAAAAGTTGGCTTAAAGCTCAACATTCAGAAAACGAAGATCATGGCATCTGGTCCCATCACTTCATGGAAAATAGAAGGGGAAACAGTGGAAACAGTGTCAGACTTTATTTTTCTGGGCTCCAAAATCACTGCAGATGGTGACTGCAGCCATGAAATTAAAAGACGCTTACTCTTTGGAAGGAAAGTTATGACCAACCTAGATAGCATATTGAAAAGCAAAGACATTACTTTGCCAAAAAAGGTCTGGCTAGTCAAGGCTATGGTTTTTCCTGTGGTCATGTATGGATGTGAGAGTTGGACTGTGAAGAAAGCTGAGCACCGAAGAATTGATGCTTTTGAACTGTGGTGTTGGAGAAGACTCTTGAGAGTCCCTTGGACTGCAAGGAGATCTAACCAGTCCATTCTGAAGGAGATCAGCCCTGGGATTTCTTTGGAAGGAATGATGCTAAAGCTGAAACTCCAGTATTTTGGTCAGCTTATGCAAAGAGTTAACTCATTGGAAAAGACTCTACTGCTGGGACAGATTGGGGGCAGGAGGAAAAGGGGATGACAGAGGATGAGATGGCTCAATGGCATCACTAACTCGATGCACATGAATCTGAGTGAATACCAGGAGTTGGTGATGGACAGGGAGGCCTGGCGTGCTGATTCATGGGGGCGCAAAGAGTTAGACACGACTGAGCAACTGAACTGAACTAAACTGAACTTACAGAAAGTAATTGCCTTCAAATTAGTTAAAAAGGTGACAATTTGCAAGTATCTTTCATAATGTTTTAATGAACCTCTTAAAGTTTCAAAAAACTATTTCCTTGGACATATATTTAGATTTTTTTAATTCCCTAAAAATTTGCATTCATCCTCCCACATCATGTTTTACAAAGTTTAAAAGTGACCAAAAGTATCTCTGGCCAAAGACAGAAGCATAATGGGAAGTTCCTTGTGCTTGTATTCCACAGTCTGAATTTAGATGGGTTTCATCCTACTGATAGATCATGAAACACAGGACTTCCTAATTATTCTATAAGAATTTTGTTACCCTGGATGCACACTAGCCCTCTCTGAGAAGCTTATAAAAAAATTCTAATATCCAAGAATTATTCTACAGTAAACCTAAATATCAGTTGGCCAAAAGTTTTAGGCATAGGTATTTTTAAGTGCCCTTCAAAAGATACAAGTGTATGGCAGGGTTAAGATTAATTGACCTAGGGAATAATTAGTGAGCAAGGATGTTAAATACTTATATAGTATGAGAACCATCATTTGGACTACTACCCAAGTGTTGCAAATGTAGGAGAAAGTCTGACTTTCCTTGCCTTTGGATTTACATTTCTGCTTCAAGCCAAAAGAATTGACTCCAATACTTAGTTATTGGACCAATCTTTCAATCCCTTGAAACTTTATTACTGCTACCAGTGAGGTAAATATTCTCTTTGCTGCGAGCCTATTCATTGTTTTCAGTTGAAACTTTTTAACTTTTTTTCCTGTTTTATTTTCATTAGTCTTTTTGTGGATTGAATTAAATTCTAGGTGCCCTCAGTGATATACTCTGGTAACTACAATCCACCAGGGTGACGTTGAATTCTAAGCATATTCTAAAGTTTCCTTTCCCTGGGAATATCTTCCCTTATTCATGGAAAGCTAATAGGGATAAGAGTCAGAAACTTCACTCTTGCTCCTACAAAGATGAAGCAGTATGCATTGTGAAACTTTTAATTTCTTTTTGTTGTTCTTCTTCAGGTTTCTCACAGGCAGAGAATGTGCAGGCAGTGACAATAACAACAAAAATGGTACTTGCCCTTCTTCTGTGAGCTCTAGCTCATGGAAAAAGACACTTTTTTATATACATTGTGCCATTTCTTCACATGACTTTATTTAAACATATCAACTTGAAGAAGATCTTTTAAGGATGTGACTAATTCTATAATAGTACCCAGTACTAACTGTTCCATAGATAAAACTAATAATAATAACATTTGGCAGAGGATGAGATGTTTGAATGGCATCACTGACTCAATGAAAATGAATTTGAGCAAACTCTGGGAAATGGTGAAGGACAGGAAAGCCTGACATGCTGCAGTCCATGAGGTTGCAAATGACTTAGTGACTGAACAACAGCAATGACAAATTTCACTAAAATAAATACTTATTGACATTCATTGTTCTACTATTGGAGATACTCCTCTCTCTTTTCCAGAGCCTCATCCCATACAGTATCTTCTTGCATGCATGCTAAGTCACTTCAGTCATGTCCAACTCTTTGCTACTGTAGCCCACCAGACTCCTCTGTCCATGGGATTCTTCTGGCAAGTGTTCTGGAGTGGGTTGCCGTGCCCTTCTCAGGGGACCTTCCATATCCAGGGATCAAATCTGCATCTCTTAAGTCTCCTGCATCTGCAGGCAGAATCTTTAAAATTTTCCTTAATTACTGATGCTTTTTCTAGGCACATGTAGATCTCCCCTCATATTAATAGAGAAAACTGCAACCTCTCACTCCCTGTTCCCCTCCCAGCCACTCTCTATACCTCTTCTTCCTCCACCAACCAGGAGTAATAAACCTAAATTCTGTGCTCAGAATTTCTACCTTATTCTTTCCCTTCAAATTCCCCATGTGTTATAACTTGGCTTGCACTCCAATTCCTTTAAACCTACCTTAAATGCCAAGCGAAGTTCTTAACTAACTTGGTCTCTAAGACGTTTAACAGCATGGACACTTTTGCAATCCCTTTAGTTTCTTTGATTTCAGTCACGTTTATTTTCATTTTGTGTCTCTGATCATTTCTTTCCTTTTTTTTTTTTTTCAGGCACTATTATCTCTTCCCATGACTTGAAAGTTGTCATTCCATAAAATTTTGTCCTTAAAGTTTTCTTCTCATCAATTTTCACACTTTCCCTAAATAATTCCTTCCACATCATTGGTTTGAGTTATATCTTCATCAAGTGATTTTAATATTAAATTTCATATAAAATTTTTATTTTATAAGATGCTGTAATCAAATTGTCAAAAGCCAAATTCATCTCCCTCCTTCTATTTTTATTCTTTAATCCATTATTAAACAGTTACTTACTGAACATCTATATATAAAGTATTATTTTAATTACTATAAAATTGCCATGAGCAAAAATGTCAAGAGTGCAAGTTCTAATAGTAATGGAGTAAAGGATGACTTGAGTGAGAGTAAAGAGTACGATAAAGAGGCAATTTTATGGTGTACAAGTTTGAGAGGGAACATTTGGAGTTTGATTTTGTAGAGGATAAACTTGAGTAGTTTATTAGACAATGAAATACAGGAGTCCCATAGAGAGGTAAATGTGGGTTTAACATTCACATGAGAGATCTTAGTTGTCTGTAATAAATAACAGAGAAATCAGAACTTAGATGTTAAGATTCATGGAATAGAATAAAAATCAAGGAGGTGATTATAGATAGGGAGTATCAGATATCTGTCTGACTTTTGAGACACAACAACCAGGTATTAGAAGGATGAGAATGGAAGAATAAAATGTCAGCTAAAGATAAGAGAATAAAGAAAGAATGATTTTCTGGAAGGGAAGTTACATAGGTATTTCAAGGAGGAGGAACTAGGAGTTAAAGTTGGAAATGCATTTAATATTTTGAGTAAAGTACCCTCTGAACATTTCTACCTGCTAGAAATAAGACATTCACTGGTGTCCACTTTATGTCTTCATTAAGATATCTGTAACAAAATGTAGAGTGCTAGCTTGTTTGGAATAGTTTAAATAAAAAGTAGATGGAAAAAAATCCACAAAAATCCATTAATTAATTAATGACTACATTTTTGAGAAGTTTTGTAATTAAAAGTAATAGTAAAATAAAGGGGTTTCCTTGGTGGCTCAGTTACACAGAATCCACGTGCAAAGTAAGAGATACAGGAGACATGAGTTTAACCCCCGGGTCAGGAAGGTCTCTTGGAGGAGGGCATGGCAAGCCATTCCAGTATTCTTGCCTGGTAATCTCAAGGACAGAGGAGCCTGCTGGGCGACAGTCCATAGGGTCGCAAAGAATTGGATATGACTGAAGTGACTGAGCATACACACATGCACAGTGAAATAATGGGGTAAAGAGAGAGATTTTGTTTTCTTTTGAAGATGTGTGGAGTAATATAATGATTTAATGGTTAAGCGAATGACAACAGGAAAAAAAAAGAGAGAGAGAGAGATGCAGGAAAGAGAAGGAGCATTGCAGGACTGATTTCCTTGAAAAGGTAAAAGCAAATGAGCTCTATCGCATAAGTGGGGTGGTCAGTCATAGAAAGGACTATGAAATATTGATTCACAAGTATCAGAGAAAACACCAAAAATGCAGTGAGCTAGTGGATGTGATGGTATTAGTGTATGGAATTTTACTTCTGAGTTCACCTGTTAACATTTCACCAAGAGGCTGGATGCAATGTCATCATGTGACCATGTTAGTGGGAAACAAGGAGGAGAAAGGAATGTAGAGGAGAGAATGCAGCCAAATAGTCATTTAGGACAGTAAGGGATTCTGGGTGAACTGAGTAGGGGACTGTCACAGGACTGCTATGCTAGGGATGCTTTTGAAATTAATGGTCATGAATTACAAATCCAATTGGTATCACATTTTACAGCATCAGATACCTTTTTTTTGGGGGGTGGGTGTGGATCTGGCCATTGACTAGACATAATGTTAAATTTAACCAGAGTTTTGAGTTGTTTTTCCCAAGAAAACATAACTAAGAAGTTTGGTAAATAAGTTGAGTGTAAGAAAGGAAATTCATACACCCTGCACTCCATAAAAAGAGAAGTGAAATGAAGAGGCTATAAAACAGTGGAAAAGAATTGAGGACCATCACTAAAGACCATCAGAGATGAGGTAATCTGGTATATAACAAGGAATAAAAAGGTAGCAATTGGAGAGTAGACTCTTGAGTTCGAGATTTTGGTACAACTTTTGGTAATGATATGTTCAAGGTTATGATAAGACAGTAAAGTTGTAACTGGAGTGAAGAACAAAGTAACTATAGAAGTGAAAAAAAATGAGATAATCACAGAAGAATTTTCTAAGTAGATATTTAGAGCAAGAAGAATTATAAAATGAACCATGTTGAAGAACTTAATAAAGCAGGTTGAAAAATATTCATGGAATGTGAGCTAATGTGACCAAAAATCTATAAGCAATTAAAGCAAAGAGTTGTGGTAGGTGATATAGAAGAGTATTAAGAATAGATGGTATATGAGTTGTTTTCATTGACATATAGTTGATTTACGATGTCATTTTAGTTTTAGGTGTACAGCATTGAGATTTGATATTTTTATGGATTATACTCCATTTAAGGTTATTATAAAGTATTGGTTATAATATCTGTGCCATCCATTACATGCTTGTATCTTATTTTATACCTAGGAGTTTGTACTTCTTAATCCCACCCCCTTATATTGTACCCACATTTCTCTTTCCATTAGTAACCAACCACTAGTTTGTTTTCTGTATCTCTGAGTCTGTTTCTATATGAGTTTTAAAAGTGGGGACTTGGCAAAAAGAAGGGAGTTCCAAAAGGGTGGATAATACTATCAAGAGCAAAGAGGACACTTATCTAGTTTCTCTCCCTGGTCTTACAAAGACTGTGAAAGACAAACAAGCAAACACAGCTGTAAGAAAACAGCTGTAAGAAAAATACTTCCACATTAAGGAGGAAATTTTCAATTAGAGCAAGAAGGTGAAGATAATATTCAATACAAGCTTAAGGAGGTAGAGGCTTGCTTAGTCTGGACATCAGGAGGAGCTAGTGTTTCAGATATGAAGCAGCCCATCCTTAGGGCTGAGATATGATTCCAGGTAATGAGGACTCTTGAAATCTTGAGTGTCCTGTGGCAGTGATATAAAACAAAAATTCGGGTGTAAATGACAATTATCTTGTATAGTTTTAGAGATGCAGTAGGCTATGGTTTTTCCTGTGGTCATGTATGGATGTGAGAGTTGGACTGTGAAGAAGGCTGAGTGCCGAAGAATTGATGCTTTTGAACTGTGGTGTTGGAGAAGACTCTTGAGAGTCCCTTGGACTGCAAGGAGATCCAACCAGTCCATTCTGAAGGAGATCAGCCCTGGGATTTCTTTGGAAGGAATGATGCTGAAGCTGAAACTCCAGTACTTTGGCCAGCTCATGTGAAGAGTTGACTCATTGGAAAAGACTGATGCTGGGAGAGATTGGGGGCAGGAGGAGAAGGGGACAACAGAGGATGAGATGGCTGGATGGCATCACTGACTTGATGGCCATGAGTCTGAGTGAATTCTGGAAGTTGGTGATGGACGGGGAGGCCTGGCATGCTGCGATTCATGGGGTCGCAAAGAGTCAGACACGACTGAGTGACTGAACTGAACTGAACTGAATGAATAAAACTCAACCTTTCTTGCCATTTCTGCAAGTAGATTTCTTGTAGTTCAAAACATGACCTGATGTCTTTATAAACTTCTTCCTCTTCCTTTCTACTAAAACAACTTTCTGCTAAAAGTATTTTGCACTTATTTAAGCATTCTTGCCCTAGGTTTATTCTACTAGCCTAGATTTTTTTCTAATTGCCTCTTTGCTTTGATTTTCCTTTGAGTCTTGTGCAGCATGCTCTCTGCTTGCCCTAAGCCAATCACTCTTTCATAGTGCTAAAGACAGACAGATTTTTCTCACATGAAAATTTATCAATTTCATTCTCAAGTTCAACATTCTAGCGGGTTAAAATCTAAACACATTTCACAATATTCAAAGTATTTTGTAATCTGGCCTATACTCTCTTTAACTCACATTAACCATTTTCCAGTTATAACTTTCTGCAGTTAGATGTGGAACCATACCTGTACACATGCCATCTTTTTGAAATCTTTTCTTAATATTTTCCAGTAAAGCTAAATCTGATTTATACATTTATTTCCAAGTAAAAGATAAATCCTCCATGTTCTTATCCCTAGGTATCCAAAGCTGATTTACTCTCAGTCCCACCTTTTCCTTTGGTGCTCCAGGGCAGGAATTATCTCTTCTCCTTCTAATTTTCCATTGGCATAGCTCCATTAATCAGTGGGCTCCTTCAAGAATGATTTCCTTTGATTTTTTTTTTTTTTCCTTTTTTTCCCACTTGGTTAAAAATGCAATCTTGTCAAGTAGAAAGCTTACAGTAGATGCTTTAGGTATATACATCATTAGGTGGACACTTTATTAACTATGTACACAAAGAACAAGATAACTTTAAGCATTACCATGGAATTCACTCAAATATAGATTTCTGTTTGTTTGTTTTATTTTGTTTTTTCAGAAGGAAATATTTGAATAAGACTCTTTTAGAAACTGGAATTTTCTAAAATAAATTGTTATTTTTCTGTTGAGTAAAACAACACATATTTGGTTTTAGCAACATTAAAAAAAATAGATTGAAGTGGGTTATAATTGAACTCCCCACAATATTCTTGCCTTTCTTATTTGAAAGTTCTTATTATGACTTACAATTAAGAATTTCAGGAATACTATTATGAATTTTCATTGGAGTCTGAATCAGGGTTGGAATTTTGTTTTTTTTTAAGTCCCTTGGGTTGTTTGAGTATTTTTTAGGGTAAGGCCTGACTGGGGCTTCCCAGATGGCTCAGTGGTAAGGAATTTGCCTGCCAGTGCAGCAGATGCAGGAGACACAGGGTTGATCCCTGGGTTGGAAAGATCCCCTGGAGCAGGAAATGCAACCCACTCAACTATATTTGCCTGGAAAACCCCATGGACAGAAAAACCTGGCTTTTTTGTCAGTTCTTCGAATCAGGTGGCCAAAGTACTGGATTTCAGCTTCAGCATCAGTCCTTCCAATGAGTATTCAGGACTGATTTCCTTTAGGATGGCCTAGTGAACTTTTATCTCCTTAAGAGTGTTGTTTATAACACGACCTTACTGTATCAGCTGCTTCCCTCTTTTCACTAATTAATTTTCATAGCATCCACCAACCTAAATGAAAGCTCAAACTGTATGATAAGTGAAGATTGCTATTGTCACATTCAAACTTGTTACAAATGACGATAAACACTAAATGACACATGAGTTCAAGATGTGAGTCATACTTAATTGTTTACCTTTGTGTGGAGAGCAGTATTCAGAAAACCCCTTTCAATTTGTTTATTCATCATTCTGATGCTTGGAAAAAAGTCATATCAATAAATAAAATAAATATACCAATAACATTCTTTTCCATCTATTAAGTATGGTGAAAAATAGATATTTAATAGGTAAAACCAAAGTTCTCAAATTCAAATCTTTTGGCCTAACACATTTTAAAAATTTATGCAATCTGTTTAATATATACTCAATACTAAAGAAGATACTCAAATATTTTATTTTATGGATTTTCATATAAAATACTAGATGCCTTTAACTCATATTAGGACTTTTTCTTTATTTTTATTAAATTTATTGTGCTTTACTACTTATGTGCAATGATAAAAAGAATTTAACACCATAAAACCAGCTCCAAGGTGCCAGTATTTCCTAAACTGATGAAAATCCAAATTACTTAAGTAAAGACTTGAGTATAGTTATATACTTTTTGGGAAAATAAATATGTTCTCAGAAATTTCAATTCTTTTCCATTCAGTTCAGTTCAGTTCAGTCTCTCAGTCATGTCCGATTCTTTGCGACCCCATGGACTACAGCATGCCAGGCTTCCCTGTCCATCACCAACTCCCAGAGGTTGATCAGATTCATGTCCATCAATTCGGTGATGCCCTCCAACCATGTCATCTTCTGTTGTCCCCTTCTCCTCCTGGCTTCAATCTTTCCCAGCATCAGGGCCTTTTCCAATGAGTCAGTTCTTCACATCAGGTGGCCAAAATATTGGAGCTTCAGCTTCAGCATCAGTCCTTCCAAAGAATATTCAATTATTAATTAATTAAAATATATTCCATGCCTTCCCTTGGGGGCTTGTGGCTGAGCTGGTAAAGAAGCCACCTGCAATATGGGAGACCTGAGTTCAATCCCTGGTTTGGGAAGATCCTCTGGAGAAGGGAAAGGCTACCCACTCCAGTATTCTGGCCTGGAGATTTCCATGGACTGTATAATGGGCTCACAAAGAGTCAGACAGGACTGAGTGACTTTCACTGTCACTTTATATTCCCTGCCAAAATATTAAATTTTGATATCATATTGTGTTAAATCAGAATGCATCTAGATAGGCAAACTTTCTCTGCAAAGAAAGATAAATAATATTCTAGCTTTGTGGTTCATAAAGTCTCTGTTGCAAAAAACCTCTGTTATTTTACACCAGAAAGTAGCCATAAATCATACGTAAATAAATGAGATGTCTGTGTTCCAATAAAGCTCTTTTTACAAAAATAAAAAGCTATGAGCTGGATTTGGTCCATAAGTCATGGTTTTCTGACCTCTGATCTAGATATGTAGAACATCATTTTCTAATTTCTTAAGTAGACGAATGTATTTGGTCTGCCTTCAGAATATGTATGTATCCATAAATATATCTACATATTTTATATATGTCAGGGGGATGTTGCAGGAGTGGTTCCAGACCACCACCATAAAATGAATAAATCAATAAAGCAAGTCATGTGAAATTTCTGGTGCCAGTGTGTATAAAAGTTATGTTTGGACTATTCTATAGTTTACTAAGTGTGAAATAGGATTATGTCTTAGAAAATGTACATAGTTCAATTTAAAAAATTCTTTACTGTTAAAAAGTGCTAAACATCATCTGAACCTTTGCTGCTACTGCTGCTAAGTCGCTTCAGTTGTGTCCGACTCTGTGCGACCACAGAGACGACAGCCCACAAGGCTCCCCCATCTCTGGGACTCTCCAGGCAAGAACACTGGAGTGGGTTGCCATTTCCTTCTCCAATGCATGAAAGTGAAAATAGTAATTTTTTTGTTGTAGAGGATTTGTCTCTAATATCTGAGTGATCAGGGTGGTGATTGTGTGAAGGTTGGAATAGCTGTAGAAAATCTTAAAATAAGACAATGAAGTTTTCTGCATCAGTTGACTCTTCCTTTAATAACAGAGGAGAGCAATCTGACGCCATGTTGGATATTCCTTTAGCTCTAAGGTTTGTGCTCTGTCATTAGTCATGCGGGCTGTGAAACGTTGTCTAATAGAATGTTTCCTATAACGTGAAACATGCATATAGCCTTTTACCAAGGCTCTGCCTCTAGGCTGGACCTTTAAAGCCATAACACTTTTCATTCACACAGAGACAAAATGTTGCAGAACAGAAAATGACATTTGTTGTATTGGGGGTTTGCAGGAAAACAGTGACTAGACTTAACCGGACAGCTGCAAGAACAAAGGATTATCACATACCCTCTAGAGTGTGGCCGGCACCAGGAAGTCTGCAACAGCCAGTTATGCCTGCCCTTGCCACCAGCTCTTACTATAAAAGAAGCCTGAATTTTAACTCAGGTAAAATGGTTCTTTAGACACTAGCTTGCCATTTACTCCATCTGCTGGCTTTCCCTGTAAAACTGCTGTTTCTTTTCTCAACATATCTCTCAGTGTGACCAAAAAGCACATGAAAAGATGCTCAGTATCACTATTTATTAGAGAAATATAAAAAAAAACTACCGAAAGGTGTCACTTAATGTCAGTCAGAATGGCCAGCAACCAAAGATCTACAAGCAACAAATGCTGTAAAAGGTGTGGGGAGAAGGGAACAACCCCACGCCTGGGTGTATGTATACCCAGAGAAAACTCCACTTCAAAAAGATATATGCACCCCCATGTTCACTGCACTGCTATTTGCAATAGCAAGCTGACAGGGAACTGACACATACACACTGCTATATATAAAATAGATAACTAATACAAACCTGTTGCATAGCACAGGGAACTCCGCCCAATTCTCTGTAATGACCTGTCAGAAAAGAACCTAAAAAAAAAAAAAGTGGATATATGTATAACTAATTCACTTTGCTATGTAACTGAAAATAAAACATTATAAATCAACTACAATAATTTATTTTTAATTGCTAAAATGGAAATATCTTAAAGCGGGTGATTTTTTGTCTTTTCAATCACATTTGCCATCAAAACTGATAATATTAAAAAAGGAGGTCCTGATGCTAAGTCTAATATGTAAAGAGCCTAGAGGTTTTCACTGCATAGTTATAATAATAAAAGGCTGAGTAAATTAAAAAATAAAGACTTTTCTTAGACTTAGAGAAATCGAATTGAAGTACACTAGACTGTAATCTAAAGAGACAGCAAATTTGAGAGTCATAGTGAGGTCTCCTAATCTGGGATAGACTCTGCTCAAACCAGCAACTAAGAACACTTGAATGGGAGTTTTGACAAATTTCTGAAGACTAAATGTAAGACCAGTGTAAAACGGAGAAAATCTTTGGATTTTTATAGGTCCCACTTCTAAAAATCTTACCAGATTATTATGGTGATGGCTCAAGAAAGATTGTATGTGGCTCTAGCCAGGAGAGGGCCTAGACATTAGAAATACACTCAAGATATTATAACAAAGCCAACTTTCCACTGAAAAGGATTTGACCAGAACCTTGTCTGATCGATGACAGGGCACCAGCTGAAATCCAGCCCCTCTAGTCTTCCTGTTTCACCTAAGGATGGGGTCAGCGGGGAGTGATAAGACATTGGTTAAAATCACAATTAAGGTTGGTTACAAATCAAGTTAAATACTGAGATTTAAATGTAAAATT
>NW_011494666.1:48760-49356 GCF_000754665.1 Bison bison bison
TATAGAACAATTATTCTCTTCCACATTCTACTCCAACACTAACAGAGATCCAGGTTATAACAGTAGATTACAGATGAAAAGAGTGCAGGACACAGACTATCTGTGAGAGATCTCTTAGCAAATCCCAAAGACAACATGAAAAACAAAATCTAAGACACCAGAGGACTTTGAAAACTTTGGCACCTTCAGTTATGTCAAGCAATCAGTTCAGTTCAGTTCAGTTGCTCAGTTCATGTCCAACTTTTTGCGATCCCATGAATCGCAGCACGCCAGGCCTCCCTGTCCATCACCAACTCCCGGAGTTCACTCAGACTCACGGCCATCGAGTCAGTGATGTCATCCAGCCATCTCATCCTCTGTCGTCCCCTTCTCCTCCTGCTCCCAATCCCTCCCAGCAGCAGAGTCTTTTCCAATGAGTCAACTCTTCACAGGAGGTGGCCAAAGTACTGGAGTTTCAGCTTTAGCATCATTCCTTCCAAAGAAATCCCAGGGCTGATCTCCTTCAGAATGGACTGGTTGGATCTCCTTGCAGTCCAAGGGACTCTCAAGAGTCTTCTCCAACACCACAGTTCAAAAGCATCAATTCTTAGGCGCTC
>NW_011494666.1:49489-59147 GCF_000754665.1 Bison bison bison
TGAAGTGATGGGACCAGATGCCATGATCTTCGTTTTCTGAATGTTGAGCTTTAAGCCAACTTTTTCACTCTCCACTTTCAATTTCATCAAGAGGCTTTTTAGTTCCTCCTCACTTTCTGCCATAAGGGTGGTGTCATCTGCATATCTGAGGTTATTGATATTTCTCCTGGTAATCTTGATTCCAGCTTGTGCTTCTTCCAGCCCAGCGTTTCTCATGATGTACTCTGCATAGAAGTTAAATAAACAGGGTGACAATATACAGCCTTGATGAACTCCTTTTCCTATTTGGAACCAGTCTGTTGTTCCATGTCCAGTTCTAACTGTTGCTTCCTGACCTGCATACAGATTTCTCAAGAGGCAGGTCAGGTGGTCTGGTATTCCCATCTATTTCAGAATTTTCCAAAGTTTATTGTGATCCACACAGTCAAAGGCTTTGGCATAGTCAATAAAGCCAAAATAGATGTTTTTCTGGAACTCTCTTGCTTTTTCCATGATCCAGCAGATGTAAACTCCTAGATAAACATACACCATCACACCAAAGACCTATTTACCCAATACATCTAGTCCAGATTTTAACAAAATTGCAAAATGTGCTAAAAGCCAATAAAGAGTCCGAAGAGACAAAGCAAATTATCAGAAATAGACTGATATTAAACAGATATTGAAATTATCAGAGAATTTAAAATAGCTATGATTAACTTGTTATGAACCCTAATGGAAAAAAATTGACAATGTGGAAGAACAGATGGGTTAGATGGAAACACTAAGAAAGAATTAAGAGTAAATGCTGGAAATGAAAAAACACTGGAACAGGTTTGAAGAATCCTTTGATCATCTCATCAGTAGACTGGACACAGCTGAGGAAAAGATCAGTGAGCTAGAATATATGACAATAGAAACCTCCCAAACTTAAACACAGGGAGAAAAAGGAATAGGAGAAAAAGAAAAGAGAGCGAGCCATAGGACAATTTCAGAAGATGTAACTCATGTGCAATTAGAATACTAAAAGGAGAAAAAAAACAGAATGAAGAGAAAGATTTAGCCAAATATTTTCCAAAATTAATGACAAATAATAAAGAATAGATGCTGGAAGCTCAGAGAATATCAAGCAAGCTAAATACTTAAATACTGAAAAATCCACAGTAGGGATAATGTATTCAAATTTAAGAAAATAAAAATATTTTAAAAGACAGAGAAATAACACCTTATCTGCAGAGGAAGAAACAGAATTATATGAGACTTCTCAACAGATAACTCACAAGAAGTGTGCTGTGACAAATTTCATTCTTTTTTTTAAAGCTAACAACACAGAATTCTTTGTCAAGCCAAATTATGCCTCAGAAGTAAAGAAAAAAAAAAACTTTCTCAGAAAAACAAAAATTTAGGATATTCATCAACAAAAGAAATATCTTGAAAGAAATATAAAAAAAAGTTATTTGGGGAGAATTGAAAATATATGGGTCAGATATCAAATCTATGTAAAGAAAGGAAGGATGTAAAAAAATAAATGAGTAAAATAATTGTTAATTATTTCTTTTTAGTGATATAAAAATAACTTTAAAATAAAAACAAGAACAACATATTTTGCACTTATAGATTATGGCTGAGTCTAAAGTTTAAGGGGCTTCCCAGGTGTGGGAAAGAATCTGCCTGCCCATGAAGGAGACTCAGGAGATGCAAACTTGATCCCTGGATCAGGAAGGTCCTCTGGAGGAGAAAATGGCAACCCACTTCAGTATTCTTGCCTGAACAATCCCATGGACAGCTGGAGCCTGGCCGGCTACAGTCCGTGCGGTTGCAAAGAGTCGGGCATGACTGAGTACATCCACACGTGTCTATTGGGTGGGTGGTAACAGAAGGTCCCTATAAACCATGAGATTTAAATGGTAAACACAACGATAAAAGGAAGTGCAAACAAAAACAAATGATGCAACCAAAATTCAAAACCTACACGTTTGAAAATCAAAAAGCCATTTAAGCACATAAACACTCTGAGTCACCCTTGTTCCAACAGTAACATTATTTACTCTCAAATATGGATAATCTTAGAATACTCTTGAGGATATTTTTCCGCCTATCTATAGCATTTTATGACATAAAGTAAGTTATAAATAATAGCCAACTAATTGTAGCTTTTTCTTCTACTTGCCAATAATTCACTTACCATAAAAATACATTTTGTATATTCTACTACATTTTTATTCATTTATCAAATGTCTAGTGAATACTAACCACAGGTAACTGCATCATAGAAATATCTTGCAGACGTTTTCGGGCATGTATTATGTAGTGGCCAAGTTTGAAGAATCTGAAAGTTTCATATCCTGGACCCATCACTTACAAACCACATAAAGAAAAGTGAAGTCGCTCAATCGTGTCTGACTCTTTGTGACCCCGTGGACTGTAGCCCACCCGGCTTCTCCATCCATGGGATTTTCCAGGCATGAATACTGGAGTGAGTTGCTATTTCCTTCTCCAGATCTTCCTGACCCAGGGATTGAACCCGGGTCTCCCACCTTGTAGGCAGATACTTTACCGTCTGAGCCCCCAGGGAAGTCACTGTACATCCCATGGAGTTCTCCAGGCCAGAATACTGGAGTGCCTAGCTTTTTCCCTTCTCCAGCAGATCTTCCCAACCCAGGAATCAAACCGGAGTCTCCTGCATTGCATGCAGATGCTTTACCAACTGAGCTATGGAATTCTCCTATAAACCATGTGGTTGTGAGCAATTTGTTTATCCTTTCTATATTTCACTTTCTTAATCTGTGTGCTGTGTGTCTTAAGTCACTTCAGTCATGTCTGTCTCTTTATGATCCCATGGAATATAGCCCACCAGGCTCCCCTGTTCATGGGATTCTCTGGGCAAGAATACTGGAGTGGGTTGACATCTCCTTCTCCAGGGGACCTTCCCAACCCTGGAATATCCCCAGGACTGAAGGACTGCAACTTTTCACTTTCATTAATATGAATGTAACATATTTTCAGAAGAGGACACTTATTATTTAGTTTTACAAAGTTACTCTAAGGAAGAAAACTTTTGAAACAGATCAGCTTCTCGATCCTAAAATTTTCCTTTTCCTATTCATCTCCACAGCACAGAGTCAGGAGGAAACGTGTTGCCAACGGGTGTCCATTTCTAAGACATGACACTGTAGAAATGATAGATCAGACCTGGAAGCAAGTAGAAAGCCTTTTGAAAAAAAATTGGAAAACAGTCTGATTTTCCCCTCCTGCATGCTTCCTCAGGCCAGAGATACATTGGATGCTGAAATATTTGGGGCACTTAATATGTCCTTGAGGCAAATATAAATAAGATAGCATCTTTGTTTCACAGTGACTGTGTATTTATTGACTGTACATTGATTTTGATTGCTTTTGTGTTGTTCTTGTTCTGGAAATGCTGTTTTATACTTTGTCAGAAATAGGAAGAGAGTTTAGGTTCATTTGACCTATTAGCCTTACTATGACTTGTGTGTGTACCAGAAGATTTTCCAATGCCTGATTATTATGGAAAAAATTATGAAAGTGTAAGACTTTCTGGGAACTAATTGGCTGTTGCCACAATTTCTATATTTTCATAACCAGTGTCTGGGTATTTTGATATTATTATTTGGATGGAAAATCATGCAAAGAATATTAAATGTTTTTTTTTCTTTTGCTTCAATGACTGCCAGATATTAAGCAATGGTTAGAATGTACTTCCTTTGAAAAGAAAAGAAAAAAAAAAAAAACCACACACAGACACTGTTCAAGTACTTTTTACCACAAAAGGAAGATTAGCTCCATTACACCCTTAAGCAAACACATGTGAAACTCAAACTCATTTTAGAAAATAACTACAATTAAGAAGTAATGCAGATCTTCCCTTTATAATTGCAATATACCAAAGATATGCATTTCTAATATTTTTCAAGGCTACAATTGCTATTCAGTTTTATAGAGACACTTGTTATAGAAGCACTTGGAAGGACTTATATTCTCTAAATATATTCTAAAAGTAAATTTCCATTATGCAACAGCTGGACAGAGAATCCAAAAAATTGGAAATTCAAACTCTTTAGTAGAGGCCATTAAAGTTTATCCAAATGAGAAAGTGTAGATTTGGCTGAACCACTCCCTTACCTTCATAGAATAATCACTTAGAAAGAAAAACTCCCTGGATAATTCAGATGATTTGGAAAAGATGTTCTTCCTCAGAAAATTATTTTAAACTCTGAAACAGAAAGTCAAGTTTCCCACACTATCTCACACACCCTAAAAGGAACTAGTTTGTAGCCAGTGGTTACGCCCTTCCCCTCTCCTATCTGAGTCTTTGGAAATGGATTCCAGCATTCTAAATATACTGGATCTCTTCTTTAAAAACTCAAAAGGAATCTCTAACTTCCTAAGGACATATCATGTATCTGCTAAACAAGAGAAGAGCTTTAAAGACAAGTTCATTTCCTAAATGTCAATCAAAAAAGTATACAGAAACCATAAAAACAACTGAAGACTCCAGAAAGATGATGCTGTCAGTGACCATGGAAAACTCAGTCTGTGACTTACAGGGTGGCCGTCCGCTGGATCTTCACTGAGGTGATGAGCAACGCAGAAGTGTCAGCCAGTTTGTTCCCAGGGCTTCTGTAACTGTTTTCAGATGGATACTTGTGCAAAGTTAAAAAAAAAAAAAAAAAGAAGAAGAAGAAAATGAATCTTCTTCTCAGAAATTGTTCTTACAACAACTTTGCTCTGAAATGTAGCCACAATGGAGTATTTCTTGGAAAACATGAAAGTCTATATAGTGGATAACTTACATGAATAAAGAAAACACATATGATAGTGAAACACTAGAGAAAACTTAACACTCTGGCAAGGGACTCATGATACATCAACACAGAGACCTGCGCTTCTTTACAATATGAGCTGTTGATGAGTAGGCAGTGGGTGAAAAATAAGTCTCAAACACATTAAATATAAGGGCAGTGAATGGGAGAATGGATCTCAATAAGGATCCTACAGGGTAATTGAATTTGGTGGGTGAAAAACAGAAACTGGCTTTGGAAGGGGCAAGAGACATTTCTGTCTTAGGGTATTGTTTACCTCATATCCTTACAAATGAGCTGGAGATACATAGAAATATGAAATTATAGGTCAGCCATATCATCTTGCCTTGAAAAATGTTCAGAAATGGAAGGCTGTACTTACATATTTCCACCTATTTATGTATCCATTCATTAGTATTGCTACAGAAGGAGATAAAAACTAAATAAATAGGAAAAAACAACAACAACAAAAATGAATGAGACAAGTGACTAGGTCTAAACTGGAGTGAAGTGACACTATATCAATGGATTTCTACGTTATATTTGGAAGGTAGACCAGGCCTCCTAGGAGGTGGCAACTAAAAAGACTCTGAGGACAACAAAGTAGTCATGTGACGATCAGGGACCGCATATTTCAGGAAGAAGAAAACAAGGTCTTTGAGTTCAATCAAGTTTGATTTCTTTAGAAAGCAGCAAGAAAGAAGACAGTAACAGGAAGAAAAGTGAAAGTGCTCTTTCAAAATAGTCGTGAAAAGTTGGGAGCACCACAGGTTTCTCACCGTGATACACTTATTTTTTAGCTTATTTCTTTTTTTTTTTTTTTTAATTTTTATTTTATTTTTAAACTTTACATAATTGTATTAGTTTTGCCAAATATCAAAATGAATCCATCACAGGTATACATGTGCTCCCCATCCTGAACCCTCCTCCCTCCTCCCTCCCCATACCATCCCGCTTATTTCTTTTTTTAAATAAATTTGTTTGCTTTTAATTGAAGGATAATTCTTTACAATATTATGTTGGTTTCTGTCCATATATCAACATGATGCACTTAAAAATCAACCAACCAATTACCACAACCAGTAACAGCAACAAAAGCAAACTATGTCCAAGATCAAAACCAATGAGCTGGATTAAAAACCATGATGTAGGGAAGCAATATAGAAAGAAAACAAACTATTTGGTGAAGGAGGACTAGAGTCCACTCAGTGAAGCTAAACTATGGTCTGGACTGGTCCGAGTTTTGATTGAAGGAACATCTTATTGTTTCTAGTTTTTGAGTTTCTTTAGTTCAAAGATGATTTTTCCTTAAATCTGATTGTATCAGGATGAATCAACTGAATATGTACAACTTGGAAAAGTGAATTAGATCAAGTTTTGGGTCTGAACCTCTACAACATATGATGCTTAAAATTTTCAGTTTAGGGGTGAGCACACTCAGGGGAGCTGAATGATTTTAACCCTGTTAATTATCTTTTAGCACACAAGAAGGTCAAATTCAGGTGGAAAGCCAGGAAAGTATCATAATAGTACAATAAGATTAGAAGGATAACCTGAAAGAAAAACATCTCTGAATAAGGTATGAACACAGAAGTGTTTTACTGACTGTCAAGGTAAGGTTCACCTACAAAGATGCTTCAGTTCAGTTCAGTCACTCATTCATGTCCAACTCTTTGTGACCCCATGGACTGCACCATGCCAGGCCTCGCTTTCCATCACCAACTCCCGGAGTTTACTCAAAGTCACACCCATCGAGTCAGTGATGCCATCCAACCATCTCATCCTCTGTCATCCCCTTCTCCTCCCACCTTCATTCATTCCCAGCATCAGGGTCTTTCTAAATGAGTCAGTTCAATAAAGATGCTTACAGAATTTAAAATCTCCAAAGAGCACTGACTGAACATTGAAGCAGGTAGGCAAATTCTTACCCAAGACCATACTAATTGCTTCATGTTTCTTTATTAATTATGCAATTATTTTTAAACCTGAAATATTTTGATGTATTTATTGAAAGGGATATTATTCAACTGATAAAATAAATGCTTCTAAACTTCTCAGAAATTTGAAAGTGCCTACATGTATGTATTTCATGTTCATGTTTCAGTTAAGACACAAATATAAAAGTTTTCAAGAAAATTATGAGCTGTAACATATAATAATTTCATGACTGAAGGTACTTTTAAAATTGTAGAGCAATATACCTATGTGAATTTTAGTATTAGTATGCTTTCTTGTTGTTGTCACTAAGTCGTGTCCAAATCTTTGCAACCCCATGAAGTACAGCACGACAGGCTCCCCTGTCCTTCACTATCTCCCAGAGTTTGCTCAAATTCATGTCCACTGAGTCAGTGATGGTATCCAACCATCTCATCCTCTGTTATCCCCTTCTCCTCTTGCCTTCAATTTTTCCCAGCATCAGGATCTTTTCCAATGAGTCAGTTCTTCTTCACATCAGGGCCAAATTATTGGAGCTTCAGCTTCAGCATCAGTCCTTCCAATGAATTGGAAATGTTGATTTCCTTTAGGATTGACTGGTTTTATCCCCTTGCAGTCAAAGGGAATCTCAAGCATCTTCTCCAGTGCCACTGTTTGAAACATCAATGCTTCAGCACTCAGCCTTCTTTATGGTCCAGCTCTCACATCTGCACATAGCCACTGGAAAAACCATAGCTTTGACTATATGGACCTTTGTTGACAAAGTAATATCTCTGCTTTTTAATATGCTGTCTATGTTTGTCATGGGCTTCCCTAGCAGCTCAGTTGGTAAAGAATCTGCCTGCAATGCAGGAGACCCAGGTTTGATCCCTGGGTTAGGCAAATACCCTGGAGAAGGAAATGGCAACCCACTCCAGTATTCTTGCCTGGAGATTTCCATGGACAGAGGAGCTGGGCAGGCTACAATCCATGGAATCACAAAGAGTTGATGTGTGAATTTCCCTTTCCCTTTTCTTTTCTTCCAAGGAACAAGCCTCTTAATTTCATGGCTGCAGTCACTGTCTTCAGTGATTTTAGAGCCCAAGAAAATAAAATCTATCACTGTTTCCATTTCCCCCCCATCTATTTGAAATGAAGTAATGAGACCAGATGCCAAGATCTTAGTTTTTTGAATGTTGAGTATTAAGCCAGTTTTTTTCACTCTCCTCTTTCACCTTCATCAAGAAGCTCTTTTGTTCTTCTTCACTTTCTATTTTAGAGTGGCATCATTTGTATATCTGAGGTTGTTGATATATCTCTTGGCAATTTTAATCCAGCTTGTGATTCATCCAGCCTGGCATTTCACATGATGTACTCTGCATATAAGTTAGATAAACAGGGTGACAATATACAGCCTTGACATACTCCTTTCCCAATTTTGAACCAGTTAGTTGTTCATGTCTGTTTCTAACTGTTGCTTCTTAACTTGGACTACAAGGAGATCCAAACCAGTCAATCTAAAGTAAATCAGTCCTGAGTATTCATTGGAAAGACTGATGCTAAAGCTGAAACTCCAATACTTTGGCCACCTGATGTGAAGAACTGACTCATTGAAAAAAATCCTGATGCTGGGAAAGACTGAAGGCGGGAGGAGAAGGGGACAACAGAGGGTGAGATGGTTGGATGGCATCACCAACTTGATGGGCATGAGTGTGAGTAAGCTCTGGGAGTTGAGGATGGACAGGGAGGCCTGGTGTACTGCAGTCCATGGGGTCGCAAAGAGTCGGACACGACTGAGTGACTGAACTGAACTGAACTGAACCTACATACAGGTTTCTCAGGAGATAGGTAAGGTGTTCTGGTATTTCCATCTGTTTAAAAATTTCCAGTTTGTTGTGATCTACACAATCAAAGGCTTTCACATCATCAATGAGGAAGTTGTAGATATTTTTCTGGAACTTCCTGGCTTTCTCCATGACCCAGTGAATGTTGGCAGTTTGATCTCTGGTTCTTCTATCTCTTCAAAACCCAGCTTGTACATCTGAAAGTTCTTGGTTCACATACTACTGAAGCTTAGCTTGAAGGAATGTGAGCATAACTTTGCTAGCATGTGAAATGAGAGCAATTGTATGGTAGTGCAATGATTCTTTAGGTTTAGAATGAAAACTGACCTGCTCCAGTCCTTTGGCCACTGCCAAATTTTCCAAATTTGCTGATATATTGAGTGCAGCACTTTAACAGCATGATCATTTAGGATTTTCAACAGTCATTTCATTCTTTCTGAAGCTATTAGTAATTGCCCTCTACTCTTTACCAGTAGCACACTAGACACCTCCCAACCTGGGGGCGCTCAACTTCTGGTGTCATAGCTTTCTGCCTTTTCACACTGTTCATGGGGTTCTCGTGGCAAGAATACTGGGGAAGTTTGCCATTCCTTCCTCCAGTCAGAACTGCTTTGTCAGAACTCTTCACTACATCTGATCCATCTTGGGTGGCCCTGCGTGGCATGGCTCATAGCTTCCTTGTTACACAAGTCCCTTCACCATGATAAGGCTGTGATCCTTGAGGGGCATTATTATGTTTAGCTTCGGATAAATGATTGGAAATAACTAATTCAAGTCACTATGGAATCTTGTCCAATCGGACACTTCAATACTTCTAGTTCCTTGTTGTGAAGGCTCCAAAATCTTATGCTTCATTTTTTGTAACTCCTTTGAGGTCTGCCCTTAAATTTTTTTTATTCGATTAAGATTACCTGTATGGTCTACATCTTTCTTCATTCCTCACTTAGAGTCTCCGTCCTCACAAACCAAGTCAGTTCAGTTTAGTTGCTCAGTCGTGTCCGACTCTTTGCAACCCCATGAATCACAGCATGCCAGGCCTCCCTGTCCATCACCAACTCCCGGAGTTCACTCAGACTCACGGCCATCGAGTCACTGATG
>NW_011494666.1:60011-66462 GCF_000754665.1 Bison bison bison
TTTTCATTCCAATCCCAAAGAAAGGCAATGCCAAAGAATGTTCAAACTACCTCACAATTGCACTCATCTCACATGCTAGCAAAGTAATCCTCCAAATTCTCCAAGCCAGGCTTCAACAGTATGTGAACCGTGAACTTCCAGAAGTTCAAGCTGGATTTAGAAAAGGCAGAGGAACCAGAGATCAAATTGTCAACATCCACTTGATCATGGAAAAAGCAAGAGAGTGCCAGAAAAACATCTATTTCTGTTTACTGACTATGTCAAAGCCTTTGACTGTGTGAATCACAACAAACTGTGGAAAATTCTTAAAGAGATGGGAATACCAGATCACCTGACCCACCTCCTGAGAAATCTGTATGCAGGTCAGGAAGCAACAGTTAGAACAGTTAGAAGCAATAGACTCGTTCCAAATTGGGAAAGGAGTACATCAAGGCTGTATATTGCTACCTTGCTTATTTAACTTATATGCAGATTACATCATGTGAAATGCCAGGCTGGATGAAGCACAAGCTGGAATCAGGATTGCTGGAAGAAATATCAGTAACCTTAGATACACAAATAACACCATCCTTATAGGAGAAAGTGAAGAGGAACTAAAGAGCCTCTTGATAAAATTGAAAGGGGAGAGTGAAAAAGTTGGCTTAAAATTCAACATTCAGAATACAAAGATCATGGCATCTGGTCCCATCACTTCATGGCAATAGATGGGGAAACAATGGAAAGAGTGAGAGACTTTATTTTGGGGGAGGGGGCTCCAAAATTACTTCAGATGGTGACTGCAGCCATGAAATTAAAAGACGCTTGCTCCTTGGAGGAAAAGCTATGACCAACCTACACAGCATATTAAAAAGCAGAGACATTACTTTACCAACAAAGGTTCATCTAGTCAAGGCTATGGTTTTTCCAGAGGTCATGTACAGATATGAGAGTTGGACTATAAAGAAAGCTCAGCAGCAAAGAATTGATGCTTTTGAACTGTGGTGTTGGATAAGACTCTTGAGAGCCCCTTGGACTGCAAAAAGATCCAACCAGTCCTGACTAAAGGAATCAGTCCTGAATATTCATTGAAAGGACTGATGCTGAAGCCAAAACTCCAATACCTTGGTCACCTGATGCAAATAACTGACTCACTTGAAAAGACCCTGATGCTGGGAAAGATGGAAGACAGGAGGAGAAGGGGAGAACAGAGGATAAGATGGTTGGATGGCTTCACCGACTCGATGGGCATGAATATGAGTAAGCTCCAGGAGTTGGTGATGGACAGGGTGGCCTGGTATGCTGCAGTCCATGGGTTGCAATGAGTTGAACATGACTGAGTGATGAACTGACTAATTCAGGTAGGTTCAGTATAATTATAAGAGCTCTAAAAAATAAGAAACTTTCTCTTACTGCAGAAAGATATAAAGAAGGCAGATAGGTGCAAAGTGTAAAAAGACTGTGTTATCCTGTCATTGATTCTGAGAAGTAGCCATCCATACAATGATGAGAGAGAAACATCTAGAGGCTAAAAGCAGGACCCATATGATAGCCAGTAAGGACGCTGAGATCTTCCACCTACAGACACAAAGAACTTCATTCTGCTTGGAACTGAGATGAATTTGACAGTGGATTCTCCTTCAGGGTTTTCAGATAATAGCCCTTGCTTACCGACACCTTGATTTTGGCCTTGTAAATTCAGAGTGTATGATCCAGTGAGCCCACTTAGCCTTCTGACCCTCAGAACTGTGAGAACATAAATGGGTATTGTTTAAAGTTCTAGGTTTGAGATGATTTGTTACAGCAGCAAGAGAAAACTCATGTAAGTGAAACCATACACCTCAGATTTGGACTCAGTCCACATGCCAAGACTTGAACCTATAAAACCCTAATTGGAACTTGAGTCCATGGTCTTCCAACTGAGATTATATATGTGGTTTCAGCACTTAATGAAGCTCAGATTCTTGATGTCATATTGCGTAAAGAATTCAGTGAGAGACAAAGTGATAGGTAAGAAGTGGATTTATCTAGAGAGAAAACACTTCACAGATGGGATGTGGGCCGTCTCAGAGTGCAAGAGTGGCCTCAAAATGTGATGTGGTTAGTTTTTATGGGCTGGGTAATTTCATAGGCCAACGAGTGGGAGGATTATTCCAATTATTCTGGGGAAGGGGACAGAGATTTTCAGGAATTGGGCCACTGCCCACTTTCTGGTCTTTGATGTTCCATGACCAGCCTTGGAACTGTCATGGTGCCTCTGGGTGTGTCATTTAATTTGTTGATGTGTTACAGTGATCATATACTGAGGTTCAAGGCTTAGTAGAAGTCCATTTGTCTGCCTGTGGACCCATTTGGTTCTAATCAGTTTATATTGTGTCCTGGGCCTATGCCATCCTTTCAAAGGTTGTGCCCTGCCTCCTTCCTTCCTGTTTCATGAGAATTCACTGTTCCTAAATAACCTTTGGTTATTATTAACAAGATTAATTGGAGATGAGGGGTACTAAAACTACTAGCACTGATGGGAGGTTTTCTACCACTGTGATCAGAAGAATGTTAAAGAGCACAGAAAAGAAAAGAGGTTTAATAGAACCTGAGTATTTCTTGGAAGTCATTTATATTCAGGGCAAAATGTCAGCAGCAACTACCCCTAGTATGTCTTTAAAACATATTTACATCAAAGAGGGTATTTCTTTTGTTCTCATTAAGAAGAATTATGGCAAGTTCATGTAACTGAAAGCCCTACCTCAGTTGGTTTGATTTTTTTTTTCAATATATGAGTCATTACCAATGCAGTTCTTAAATTCCCACAAGAAAAGAATAAGTACTTAGCTGACAAGCAATTATTTTTTTTCATAAACAAAAAGCTAAGCAATTCTCTTCTTCCTATTTTACCCTAAACTCTATTATGATGTGTTGGTTTTTCCTTTAATGCCATCAAAGATTGCGGCTGTTGTTTAGTCTCTAAGCCATGTCTGACTCTTTTTCAACCCCATGGACTGTAGCCCAAAAAGCTCCTCTGTTCATATGATTTGCCAGGCAAGAATACTGGAATGGGTTTCCATTTCCTCCTTCAGGAGATCTTTTCGACTCAGGAATCAAACCTTCATCTCTCCCATTAGCAGGCAGATTCTTTAACACAGAGCCACCAGGGAAGCCCTGTCATCAAAGATTATTATAAAGTAAAATCTAAAAACTTGCATTTAGCTGCTTGTATATATAAAATAAATGAATAACTCCTTTTTCCCCCCTTATTAAGTCAGTATCTAATTTAAGACCCATCTCCCACTTACTGATTTTATTCACTTTTTAAAACAACTTTATGATACAACAAAAATGGACTAAAAAGTGAAAATTCTGGAGTTAACTGGGAAGATGTTAAACTATTTTAAAATATTAAGGCAAATGTTATTGCCACCAATAAAGTAATTTTAGAAAAATACTTTGATATTTTGTTAATGCCTTTGACTCTTGAGAGTCCCTTGGACTGCAAGGAGATCCAACCAGTCCATCCTAAAGGAGATCAGTCCTGGGTGTTCATTTGAAGGACTGATGTTGAAGCTGAAACTCCAATACTTTGGCCACCTGATGTGAAGAGCTGACTCATTTGAAAAGACTCTGATGCTGAGAAAGATTGAGGGCAGGAGGAGAAGGGGACAACGGAGGATAAGATGGTTGGATGGCATCACTGACTTAATGGACATGGGTTTGAGTGTACTCCGGGAGTTGGTGATGGACAGGGAGGCCTGGTGTGCTGCAGTTCATGGGGTCACAAAGAGTCAAACACGACTGAGTGACTGAACTGAACTGAACTGAATTTTGCAACTTTCTTTTATACAAAATTTCGCATCCTTTTTATATTCCAAAAATACTTATTATAGGTAAATAATAACTTCATTTCACACTTTTTCACATAACTTTTCTGCTCTTGTGATATCTCTGAATCAATACTTGTCATGAAAAAAATATTAATAAGTGCTTTGTGAGTAATTAGGATATGATAGTATATAGAAGCAGGAAGTCTCCAACAAATTTGGCAGACTGCTTAGATTATTACAAGATAGTTTTGAATTGTATGTAGGCAAAGAGTGATTGAGGTGGCACTAGTGGTAAAGAACCCACTTGCCAATGCAGAAGACATAGAGATGCAGGTTCAGCCCTTGGGTCAGGAATATCCCCTGGAGAAGGAAATGGCTACCCACTCCAGTATTCTTGCCTAGAGAATCCCAGGGACAGAGGGAACCTAAAGGGCTACAATCCAGAGTTGCAAAGAGTTGGACATGACTGAAGTGATTTAGCATGCAAAGAGTGAATATGTTAGTTGCTCAGTCGACCCTGACTCTTTTGTGATCCCATGTACTGAAGCCCACCAAGCTTCTCTGTCCATGTAATTCTCCAGGCAACAACACTGGGGTAGGTAACCATCCCTTCTCCAGGGAACCGTACCAACCCAGGGATGGAACAAGGGTCTTCTGCATTACAGGTGGATTCTTTACAGAGGATGATGCACCAACTCAATGGACATGAGTTGAGCAAACTCTGGGAGATAGTGAGAGACAGAAAAGCCTTACGTGCTGCACTTCATGGTGTCATAAAGAGTCAGACACAACTTAGTAACTGAGCAACAACAAAAGAGTGCATAAAAAATTTAAAAGTATCATAAATTCATAACTTCAATTTCTATATTAATTTTTTATGTTCTGATGTGGTTATAACTCTGCTTATTTTAAAATATTTCTTATATAGGAAAATTAAGAACTCTATAATATTCTTATCTACAATATTCTTGGAGCATTATTTAATTTTCACCTATCCATTTGTTCATTCATTTATCCAGCAACTATTTAATTGAGCATGTCTTATATAGTAAGCACTTTTCTAGATTATGGGGGTATAGTAAAGGTAATAAAATAGCCCCCCAAATCCTGTCTTCATTGAAGTCACATTATCATTGACAAAGAGGTTCCTAATTCAATGAGTGTTTATAGAATAGCTCAAAAAATATTATTCATGTGAATTTCTATATACCTGACTTAATTTAGTTCATCTCCAATTATTTCACTCTTTATCTGGCAACCTTTAGAAAATAAAATATCAATACCATTATGCTCTTAAAGTTGTTGTTAAAAAAACAAAGAAACAAACATACATGAACACTAACCCAGAGGATAGCAGGATCAACTTACTCTGCTTAACTTGAATGAGGAAATATTTTTTCCCATTTTACAGCTGGAAAATAAGGGACAGGCAAATGTTAAGTAACTCACTTGAGGTCAGTCAGCGAGGATCAGTTGAGTCTGGGCTGTAACTCAGAAGTTCCTGATTCCCTGTGGTTGGGCCACAAGTTCATAGCCGCTGGCTCATAGCAGCTTCCGGAGTAGAGCATAGTTTTCCTGTAAGCTCTAGAGAGTTAGGCTGACACATCAACATAAGTGCTTTCAGAAACCAGGCTCCAAGGAAGGTCAGTGACCACAGGTTCTTATTGCTTTAACCTTTCTGTCCACGTTGAGGAAATTCACAACAAGGTAAGACTTGCCAAGAGAAGGAAAGCAAGAAAGATAACTGTAGGAAATGTTGTGCCTAACAGTCCATGGGTGAAAATTTAGGGTTCACAGAGTCTGGGAAAATTAACTTTTCTGCAGCAGAAGTTGTGAAATTAAATTTACCACTCTTGGCAGTTTTCTGACAAATATTTTTGTTTTTTCATTAATCCCAAAAGAAACAGTACTAACTCCAAGTTAAAATTAGAGCCAGGCCAGTGAAGAGACTGTGAATCTTTATACCTGAGAGTTTAATGTGCTATAGATTTAGACAGTTAAGCCTGGGAGTCTGAAGAATAATCAACTTGGATTCAGGTGCAGCTAAATCAATTCCAAAAACTCTGGCGCACAAAATGCAGGGTTTCCTGATTTGATGGATTGCAGTGCACTTGGGTGGGCTCAAAAACTATGAGAGAAAAACAAAATTAAATGCTTTTAAATTGACTCAAACCACTGGATTGCTAACATTCAGCACATGAAAATAAGGACACAGTATTGAAAAGTTGCATTGCAAAAAAAAAAAAAAACCAGCACAATAGAACAAAAACAAAACAAAAATCATACTCAGTTCAGTTCAGTTCAGTCGCTCAGTCGTGATCGACTCTTTGTGACCCCATGAATCGCAGCACGCCAGGCCTCCCTGTCCATCACCAACTCCCGGAGTTCACTCAGACTCATGTCCATCAAGTCAGTGATGCCATCCAGCCATCTCATCCTCTGTCGTCCCCTTCTCCTCTTGCCCCCAATCCCTCCCAGTATCAGGGTCTTTTCCAATGAGTCAATTCTTCACAGGATGTGGCCAAAGTACTGGAGTTTCAGCTTCAGCATCATTCCTTCCAAAGAAATCCCAGGGCTGATCTCCTTCAGAATGGACTGGTTGGATCTCCTTGCAGTCCAAGGGACTCTCAAGAGTCTTCTCCAACACCACAGTTCAAAAG
>NW_011494666.1:66562-72812 GCF_000754665.1 Bison bison bison
ATCACAGGAAAAACCATAGCCTTGACTAGACGGACCTTTGTTGGCAAAGCAATGTCTCTGCTTTTTAATATGCTATCTAGTTTGGTCATAACTTTCCTTCCAAAATCATACTAGGAGCGTTCAATTCTCTCAATCTCTGAAGACTACAGATTTTCCAGTGTGATTACTTTGCTGCTGCAATGGCATTAGAGAAATAGAACAAACAAACATTTCCAAAGAGAGATGGAGTTATTCACTTATCAGTAGAATCCTACTCCCTATGGTACAATTAGACATCCAACATATAGAGATCCACTTAATAGCTATTTAAATGCTGAGGTATTTAGATATAATGTGTATCTTTGATGTGCTCAGCACTACTTTAGGTACTGAGAGAAGTGCAATGGACAAAAAAGGAAGAAAACACCCTTTAGGTATAAACTATTCTCATGGACCTTACATATAAATTGTATGAATAAACAAAAGTTAGATAAGATGAAACAAAACATCTATAAAGAAAATCAGGTCAATGATGTCTCTTGTTTTGCCATTGCTCCATCACATCTGACTCTTTGTGATCCCATGGACTGTGGCACACCAGACTCCTCTGTCCTCTGTCATCACCTGGAGTATGCTCAAACTCATATCCATTGAATTGATTTTGCCATCCAACCATCTCATCCTTTGTCACTCCCATTTGCTCCTGCCCTCAATCTTCCCCAGCATCAGGGTCTCTAGAATATATATTTGTCATAGACTCAGGGTCAGTATTTGGTTACAGGTAGAGTTGAGCAGGTATCTTGAAGTTATGTGTGTATAGTGACATCACTGCTTCACCTAGGATATAGATTTAGTGTGGGTAGCTAAGGGAGGAAGTTACTGATGGAGATAATCAGGGAGAAGGGGGATTAAAGATCCTGAATTTATCCTCTATATACCCACTCTGTCCTCTGGCTGAGTGTATTTAATATTTTAGATAAATTGTTAGATATAAGAGTTTCTTCTGCAGCTATATTGACAGAGAAGGAAAAACAGCCTTTGGCCAATTATATCACATGTTTCCTGTGCTTTCCATAAAAATAAACATTGTTTTCTAAGAGAGTTAAAATGATATGACTAAAAATCTAGAAGTCAGGCTTTCCCTGGTAGCCAGTGGTTAAGAATCTGCCTTCCAATGCAGGGGACACGTTTGATCCTTGATTGGGGAATCAAGATCCCACCTGCCATGGGGCTACTAAGCCCATGCACTGCAACTACTGGACCTACATGCTCTAAGGCCTCTTTGCCGCAACAAGAGAAGCCCGCTTGAAGCAACTAGAGAAAGCCCATGCTCTGTGATGAAAGAAACAGCAAAGCCAGGAAAGGAAAGAAAGAAGAATCTCAGAGCCATCACTCTTGCACACGTAGTTATCAAGTTCTTTTATCTGGTGTTTGTTTTTTCACCTCTTACCATACACATCACCACAAGGTACAAGGATTGCGACTAAGCCTATAACACATTCCTCTGCCCCCTTTTTGCTACCTATCATTTTGTCTTAGGTCTTCCCAGGTGGTGCTAGTGGTAAAGAAACCGCCAATACAGGAGACATAAGAGACGCGGGGTCTATCCCTGGGTTGGGAAGATCTCCTGGAGGAGGGCATGGCAAACCCCTCCAGTATTCTTGCTTGGAGAATCTCTATGAACAGAGGAGACTAGCGGGCTACAGTCCATGGGGTCACAAAGAGTTGGAAAAAAATTCTAGATGATGTAGTGCCTTCAATTTTAACTCTACTGCCTGGCACTAATCAACTAAGCACACACTGCCTCTTGCACTCTGTACTCATAGCTCCAGCTGAACCTTGCTCTTTCATTCACTCCCCCTGGCATATAACCTATTACATAGCTTTCCTCCCTCCCTCTCTTCCTTCTTTTCATTTTCCCTTCTTTTGTTCTTTTATTTATTTATTTATTTTGATCTTCATTAAGATACCTCAGGTGCCAAGTCACTTTACATAGGTTTAACATCAACCTCTCTGATTAACACAGAGAAAAAAACAATGCATACTACTGGTTTTCTCTTTCATGGCTTGGCTGAGATTAAAAAACAAAAAGATTGATAACACACTCAGGTGCTGAGAGACTGAGAAGCAGGAATTTATATAATTGGATTAAATTAGTAATATTTGGTAAAACCTATGGGGAAAGCGATTTGGTTATAGCTACTGCAAGTGAAGATGAACATGACCAGTGAAAAACCAATGCTGCTTTTTTAAGACTTATTAGTATCTTACAAATATATGCACATATGTGCAATAAATGCTTATTCTTTGTAGGGTTTTTGCTTTTCAGCATAGCAAAGATTTATATAGTAAGTATTTATCAAAAGAGACTTTAGATTAATGAATTTCACACATGGAATACATCTGACTAAATAGGACACATGTATTTAAATAATTAAATATGATTATTTTTAAACAAAATTAATACTTATTCATCACTTTAAAAAACAACAAAATAACTTTCTGTTTTAAAGTGGAAGCATATATCCAAGATATATTGATTAGAAAACTGAAACAATAACAACAAAAATCAAAGTGCTGAAAAGCATATGTATACTACAATTTTCTGAAAAAAAAAAAAAAAACCTGGAGAAATTAACTATATATTTAAATTTACTTGTATATCCATGGATATATTCTGCAAGAGTACACAAGAAGTTGGAAACATTGCCATTAAAGAAAGGAATTGGAGCAGACTAGGAGGGGAACTTTTCACTAAGTGCACTTTTGAAATTACGAAAAATGAAAATGTACTTTTGAAGAAAGCAGTTCTTACTAAACACTCACCTGAACTGTTTTTTTCTTGTCACCATATGCTTCAGTTACTGAAAATTAATGTGGATTTCATCGCTAAGCACTAAGCGTTGCTTCAGCATGATGGTGATCAAAAAGCCCAGAAACTCCTAGGACTTATTTCAAATTTCAAGAGTAACATGTTCTGGTGTCTTGGAAGATTTTCAACATCATTTCAGTGATTCTTCACGTGGCTCTAGCTCTGACAGGATGTGGCAAACTTGCCACGTTTTGTGGACCGTTGCATATTCAGGAATCCACCATTCGTCAGTGAATATTTCCTCATGTCGGTATTTTTGTTTTTGAAAATTACCAAACACTGAAGACACATTAGACCGCTAAACATTCCAAAGACCTATGATTCTAAGGTGGTTTCCAAAGGAAAATAAAAGTAAAAATGAAGGGAAAAATTGATGACATAGCATTCTTGATATAATCCATTATGATTATGGTTTAAAAGGCAACATATACATTTTTGTGAATTACACATTTGACAGATAATCAAGCATCATTCCGAATATGAAGAGAAAAATTTGTTCTTTGGGCAGTTTTCATTTTTATAAAGACACTTAAATCAAAAAAGAAAGCTACTATTGCATGGAAATTTTGTGTTCTTGCTTATATTTTCTGCATACATATTTTTCAATGAAAAATTATTTTTCCCCTTTGGACTGAAGGATTTAACCTAAATTTTCAACCCCTCTAGAAAATTTCCAGGGAATATTTTATTTTGTTTGGCATTATGTAAGCACTGGGAATATTTACTGAGTAGGAACCAAACCACAAAGTTCTACAGCCAACTTCAAGCTGAATTAACTCCTAGAAGCTTCAATATAGCATATTTTGTATGTGATTTCTTTTGCATTACTTATCCTCTTGTTTATATATCTCACTGCAGTAAATTTGAATGTAAAACTGTATATATGCAGCAAAACAGGAAAAAAAAGATTTTAAATTATATATGAAAACTATTTATGAATTACATTTCTTTTTCTTCAAAGATCAAAGGAAAACATACTAACCATATCTTGATCTTAGTAAAAATAAAGTTTGATAATATGCTGCCATAAATTATTTAAAGTTTAAAAGTTATTCTTTCTTGTAACTTGATGATTTTACCATGAATTGCCTTCCTTTTTAATTGCTTGCTAGTGTTTAAACTAATTTTAAACACATACATGGAGAAGGCAATGGCAACCCACTCCAGTACTCTTGCCTGGAAAATCCCGTGGACGGAGGAGCCTGGTAAGCTGCAGTCCATGAGGTTGCTGAGAGTTGGACATGACTGAGCGACTTCACTTTCACTTTCATGCATTGGAGACGGAAATGGCAACCCACTCCAGTGTTCTTGCCTGGGGAATCCCAGGGATGGGGGAGTCTGGTGGGCTGCCGTCTATGGGGTCGCACAGAGTCAGACACGACTGAAGCGACTTAGCAACAGCAGTAGCAAACACATACATATCAGGAAATGTTTACCTTTTATTCCTTGTAACTAAATTTTTAGCCATACTTAAAAATGAAGATTATCCTACCTAAAATTAATTCTTTCATTTCACTTCTTAATCCTAATTCTGTTGATGGTTTAGGATTATCCTTTAGGATAATTTCAGAATTTCTAAAAATAGATACATACAAAAATATCATTTTTAAAGGTACACATGTAGTTCTAATATGTAAAAAACATTATATTTTAAGGGGGTTGTAATATTTGAGAATTTTTTTGCATGAGGTGGAGGATATATTAAAAGATGAGCAGCATTCACATATCATGACCAAATTTCGGACAGCAGTTGAAGCCATGTTCTTGTGAATTGGGATTTTTACTTTTTAGTATTGGGATTACACTTTGTTAGTCTCTTCCTAACTTCTTGAAAACATGTTAAGGATCAGTGTATACTAAAGTTTTAATTTTCATCTAATTATTGTTATTTAGCAGCTAAGTCATGTTTGACTCTTCTACAACCCCATGGATTTTAGCCTGCCAGGCTCCTCTGTCCATGGGATTTCCCAGGCAAGAATACTGGAGAGGGCGGCTATTTCCTTTTCCAGGGGATCTTCCTGACTCAGGTATGAAACCCAATAGATGTATCTAAATACAACCCACTACTTGAAATATTCCCATTGAAGGGACTCTCTTAGCTTTAATGACAGCAGCCTTAGCAAAAGACATAGCTATCACTGTTGTATTTCCCTCTGACTTTGGGGATCAACTTCACCATCATAACTAGAGTTTCACCTTTCTTCTGGGTCAAGTCTTCTTTCAGAAAGACTCAAAGTGTTGTGTCTACCTCTGCCACTGGACAGAACTAACCCCTGCCATGTTGCTTAACTGCCATGGCCATGGCCTCAACTCTGGTACTGAGAAGCCCAGTTCATTAATGCTAAATATTCCCTGCTCATCTTGTAATTTGACAGATACTAGATACTAATAGTCTAGAATGGCCTGACATCCAGTGGAAATGGCAAACAGAAAAAGAGCTTTAACTCAGATGGCAGTGGCTATTTGGCTAAGAGAATCAGGAATACAATAAGAGAAAGTGGTGGCCCATCTCCATCATTGCTAGTGTCTGAGATTACCACCAGATCGAGAATCAGTACAGGTCTGCAGGGAATAATGGTCCAAAATCAATAGCTAGTGCCTCTGTGCTCCTATTAGTACATTGAAAAATGAATCATTCAGATCTTGTGATCTACACAGTCAATGGCTTTTGTGCAGTCAATGAAGCAGAAGTAGATGTTTTTCTGAAACTCTCTTGCCTTTTCGATGATCCAATGGATGTTGCCAATTTGATCTCTGCTTCATCTGCCTTTTCTAAATCCAGCCTGAACATCTGGGAGTTCTCGATTGAAGTTCTACTGTTGAAGCCTGGCTTGGAGAATTTTGAGCATTACTTTGCTAGCCTGTGAGATGAGTGCAATTATGTGGTAGTTTGAATATTTTTTTGCATTGCCTTTCTTTGGGATTGATATGAAAATTGACCTTTCCTAGTCCTATGGACACTGCTGAGTTTTCCAAATTTGCTGGCATATTGAGTGCAGTGAGAAACACTGGGCTGGAGGAAGCACAAGCTGGAATCAAGATTGCCTGGAAAAATATCAATAACCTCAGATATGCAGATGACACCACCCTTATGGCAGAAAGTGAAGAAGTAAAGAGCCTCTTGACTCTTGATGAAAGTGAAAGAGGAGAGTGAAAAAGTTGGCTTAAAGCTCAACATTCAGAAAAACTAAGATCATGGCATCTGGTCCCATCACTTCATGGCAAATAGATGGGGATGGTGGAAACAGTGGCTGACTTTATTTCTCTGGGCTCCAAAATCACTGCAGATGGTGATTGCAGCCATGAAATTAAAAGATGCTTACTCCTTGGAAGAAAAGTTATGGCCAACCTAGACAGCATATTAAAAAGCAGAGACATTACTTTGCCAACCAAGGTCCA
>NW_011494666.1:72912-76395 GCF_000754665.1 Bison bison bison
CTTACTCCTTGGAAGAAAAGTTATGGCCAACCTAGACAGCATATTAAAAAGCAGAGACATTACTTTGCCAACCAAGGTCCATCTAGTTAAGGCTATGGTTTTTCCAGTAGTCATGTATGGATGTGAGAGTTGGACTATAAAGAAAGCTGAGCACCAAAGAATTGATGCTTTTAAACTGTGGTGTTGGAGAAGACACTTGAGAGTCCCTTGGACTGCAAGGAGATCCAACCAGTCCATTCTAAAGGAGATCAATCCTGGGTGTTCATTGGGAGGACTGATGTTGAAGCTGAAACTCCAATACTTTGGTCACCTGATGTGAAAAGCTGACTCATTTGAAAAGACCCTGATGCTGGAAAAGATTGAGGGTAGGAAGAGGAGGAGATGACAGAGGATGAGATGGTTGGATGGCATAACCAATACAATGGACATGGGTTTGGGCGGACTTCAGGAGTTGGTGATGGACAGGGAGGCCTGGCTTGCTGTGATTCATGGGGTCGCAAAGAGTCGGACACGACTGAGTGACTGAACCGAATTGAACTGGAGTGCGGTGCTTAAACGTCATCTTTTAGGATTTGAAATAGCTCAGCTAGAATTCCATCACCTCCACTAGCTTTGTTCTTAGTGATGCTTCTAAGGCACACTTGACTTCACATTTCAGGATGTCTGGCTCTAGGTGAGTGATCGCAGCATTGTGGCCATCTGCATGATTAAAAACTCTTTTGTACAATTCTTCTGTGTATTCTTTCCACCTCTTCTAACGTCTTCTGCATCTGTTAGGGCCATACAGTTTCTGTCCTTTATTGTGCCCATCTTTGCATGAAATATTCGCTTGGTATTTCTAATTTTCTTGAAGAGCTCTTTAGTTTTTACCACTATTTTTTTCTCTATTTCTTTGTATCGGTCACTTAGGAAAGCTTTCTTATCTCTCCTTGCCATTCATTGGAAATCTGTATCCAGATGGATATATCTTTCCTTTTCTCCTTTGCCTTTAGCTTCTCTTCTTTTCTCAGCTATTTGTAAGACCTCCTCAGACAGTCATTTTGCCTTTTTGCATTTCTTCTTCTTGGGGTTGATTTTGATCACCGCCTCCTGCACAGTTTTACAAACCTTCAGGCACTCTATCAGATCTAATCCCTTGAATCTGTTTCTCTAAGGGATTTGATTTAGGTAATACCTGAATGGTCTAGTGGTTTTCCCTACTTTCTTCAATTTAAGTCTGAATTTGGCAATAAGGAGTTCATGTTCTGAGCCACAGTCAACTCCAGTCTTGTTTTTGCTGACTGTATAGAGCTTCTCCATCTTTGGCTGCAAAAAATATAATCAATCAATCTGTTTTCAGTTTTGACCATCTGGTGATGTCCATGTGTAGAGTCTTCTCTTGTGTTGTTGGAAGAGGGTGTTTGCTGTGATCAGTGTGTTCTGTTGGCAAAACTCTGTTAGCCTTTGCCCTGCTTAATTTTGTATTTCAAGGCCAAACTTGCCTGTTACTCCAGGTATCTCTTTACTTACTACTTTTGCATACCAATCCCCTATGATGAAAAGGACATCTTTTGGGGGTGTTACTTCTAGATGGTCTTGTAGGTCTTCATAGAACTGTTCAACCTCAGCTTGTTTGGAATTGAGGCATAGATTTGGATTACTCTGATATTGGATGGTTTGCCTTGGAAACAAACCAAGGTCATTCTGTCATTTTTGAGATTGTATCTAAGTACCACATTTCGGACTCTCTTGTTGACTATGAGGGCTAGTCCATTTCCACTAAGTGATTCTTCCCCACAGTAATAGCTGTAATGGTCATCTGAATTAAATTCACCTACAAAGAGTTAAAAATGATTCCATTTTCTCCATATCCTCACCAACGTTAATCACTTGTTTTTATGATGATAGTTATTCTATCAAGCATAATGTGATATCTCCTTGTGTTTGATTTGCATATTCCTAATGATTAGCAAGCAATGTTGAGCATGTTTTCATGTACCTGTTGGCCATTTGGGATAACATTTATTCATTTCTTTTTTTCATGTTTTGATTGATTTTTTTTTTTTTGCTCTTCAGTTTTATGAGTCTATATATTTTGAATATGAACCCCTTATCAGTATATGACTCCCAGCCCTTAGGTAGTCTTCTTATTTGGTTGAGTATTTCTTTTGCTGTGTGAAGCTCTTTAGCTTGATGTAGTCCTGCTGATTAATATTTACTTTTATTTTGTTTTTTTATTATTTTATTTTATTGTGTTTTAGTGCAATATCCAAAAAACCATTGCCAAGATCTGTGGCATAAAACTTTTCCCCTACATGTGTTTTATTTATAGTTGCTTTATAGTGCTATATCAGTTTCTGCCTTATAGCAAAGTAAATCAGCCATACATATAAATATATACCCTCGTTTTGGCTTTCCTTCCTGTCTACATCACCACACAGCACAAAGTGAAGTTCCCTATGCTATACAGTAGGTTATCATTAGTTATCTATTTTATACATAGTAGTGTGTGTGTGTGTGTGTGTGTGTGTGTAATTCCCTGGAAGCTAAGCTGTTAAAGAATCTGCTTGCAATGCAGGAGACCCTGGTTCATTTCCTGGGTTGAGAATATTCCCTGAAGGAAGGCATGGCAACCCACTCCAGTATTCTTGCCTGGAGAATCCCTATGGACAGAGGAGTCTGGCAGGCTGCTGTTCATGGGGTCATAAAGAGTCAGATATGACTGCGACTAAGCACAGCATATATATATATATATAAATATGTCAATCAATCTCCAAATTCATCCCATCTCTGTTGGTATCCATAGGTCTATGTGTTTGTTCCCTATGTCTTTGTCTATATCTCTCCTTTGCAAATAAGATCACTTATATCATTTTTATTCCACATATATGTCCTAACATATGGTATTATTTTTTTTTTTTACAACTTCATTCTGTATGACAGTCTCTAGGTCCATCGATGTCTCTGCAAGTGGCACAACTTTGTTCCTTTTAATGGTTGAGTAACATTCCAGTGTGTGTGTGTGTGTGCTTGTGTGTGTGTGTGTGTGTGTATATATATACTTTTTACTTTTATTGTGTTTTAGTGCAATATCCAAAAAACCATTGCCAAGATCTGTGGCATAAAACTTTTCCCCTACATGTGTTTTATATATATATATATATACAACTGATATATATATATAAACTGATATATATATATATATCAGTTCAGTTCAGTTCATCCATCTAAAGGCACAACATGTTAACTGATATAATGTAAGTAAGTTCAGTTCAATTCAGTTCAGTCGCTCAGTCGTGTCCGACTCTTTGTGACCCCATGAATCACAGCATGCCAGGCCTCCCTGTCCATCACCAACTCCTGGAGTTCACCCAGACTCATGTCCATCGAGTCAGTGATGCCATTCAGCCATCTCATCCTCTGTCGTCCCCTTCTCCTTCTGCCCCCAATCCCTTCCAACATCAGAGCTTTTTCCAGTGAGTCAACTTTTCACATGAGGTGGCC
>NW_011494666.1:76495-88594 GCF_000754665.1 Bison bison bison
CACCACATCTTCTTTATCTATTCCTCTGTTTATGGACTGTAAGATTGCTGTCATGTCCGGGCTATTGTAATTAGCGCTGCTAATTGGAGGAACTTGGGGTACATGTATCTTTTTGAATTATCTTTTCTCCTAGATAAGGGAGGAGGTTTATGATTTGAGTTCTTGGGAGGTTTGAGGTTTGAGTTCTTACATTTAAGTCTTTAATCCATTTTTAGCTAATTTCTGAGACTGGCATATGACACAAGTACAGTGTCTACTTTCCCCAGAACTTTTTTATAGAGACTATCCTTTCCCCCGGGGAAGGCAATGGTACCCAACTCCAGTAACTCTTGCCTGGAAAATCCTATGGATGGAGGAGCCTTGTAGGCTGCAGTCCGTGGAGTCACTAAGAGTCAGACACGACTGAGCAACTTCACTTTCACTTTTCACTTTCATGCACTGGAGAAGGAAATGGTAACCCACTCCAGTGTTCTTGCCTGGAGAATCCCAGGGAGAGGGGAGCCTGGTGAGCTGCTGTCTATGGGGTCTCACAGAGTCAGACACTAGTGAAGCGACTTTAAGCAGCAGCAGCATCCTTTCCCCATCAAGTATTCTTGGCTCCCTTGTCAGGAGAGAGTTTACTGTGGGTTTTCAGTTCTGCTCCATTAGTCAAAGTGTCTTTTTTATATCAGTTACCACACTGATTTTGCAATCAGGAAATGTGTTACCTTCAGTTTCATACTTCTTTCTCAGTATTGCCTTAGCTCTTCAGGGTCTTTTTTGACTCCACACAAATCGTAGGATTGTTTTTCTCTGTTTATACAAAAGAAATACTATTGGAGTTTTGATAGGGATTGAATTAAATCTATAGATATCTTTAGGGAGTATGGGCATTTTAACACAATTACTTCTTATTCATGAACATTTTCCATTGTTTGTATTTTCTTCAATTTCTTTCACCGAATCTTGTTTTCAGTGTACAGATTTTTCACCTCCTTGGTCAAATTTATTCTTAAATATGTGTTATTTTGTGTGCTAATATGAATCTGTTCAGTTCAGTACAGTTGCTCAGTTATGCCCAGCTCTTTGCTACCCCATGAACCACAGTACACCAGGCCTCCCTATCCATCACCAACTGCTGGAGTTTACTCAAACTCATGACCATTGAGTCAGTGATGCCATCCAACTATCTCATCCTCTGCTGTCCCCTTTTCCTCCTGCCCTCAATTTTTCCCAGCATCAGGGTCTTTTCAAATGAGTTAGCTTTTTCGAATCAGGTGGCCAAAGTATTGGAGTTTCAGCTTCAACATTAGTCCTTCCAAAGAACACCCAGGACTGATCTCATTTAGGATGAACAGGTTGAATCTCCTTGCAGTCCAAGGGACTCTCAAGAGTATTCTCCAACACCACAGTTCAAAAGCATCAATTCTTCAGTGCTCAGCTGTCTTTATAGTCCAACTCTCACATCCATACATGACTACTGGAAAAACCATAGCCTTGAATAGATGGACCTTTGTTGGCAAAGTAATGTCTCTGCTTTTTAATATGCTGTCTAGGTTGGTCATAATTTTCCTTCCAAGGAGTGAGCATCTTTTAATTTCATGGCTGCAATCAATATAAGCCCTTAAAACAGTTTCAGAGTCCCATATTTGAATAATCGATGGCCCCAAATATCATTCTAAAAGTTTTATCCATTTTTTGAGAGTAGGGATAAGAAGAAATTTTGCTTTCAGACCAAATTGTCTTTCTAATTTCTAATTCTCTCTAGATCTGATAATAAACTCAGCATTTATTTTACTTGGTATCTTCTTTTTCATATCTTATCAAAGAAAAGCAAAGAAACTGATATTTTGAACATTCTATGATATTTTGAACATTCTCTCTGGAAATTGTCTTGGCAGGGTTTACTGTATAATTCTGTTAGGTGTTTTGATGTCATAGTATACCAAAGTAGCTTTTTCCTCTGCTGTATCAATCTTCATTAATAAACATCTATCATTTTTCAGACCTCAACAAACAGCTAACCAGTCATGAGAGGCAAAGCTATCTAGCAAATAGTGTCATCTATCTAGAGATATCATAGAAGGCAATGGCACCCCACTCCAGTACTCTTGCCTGGAAAATCCCATGGACGGAGGGGCCTGGTGGGCTGCAGTCCATGGGGTAGCTAGGAGTTGGACACGACTGAGCTTTTGACTTCACTTTCACTTTTCACTTTCATGCATTGGAGAAGGAAATGGCAACCCACTCCAGTGTTCTTGCCTGGAGAATCCCAGGGACAGGGGAGCCTGGTGGGCTGCTGTCTATGGGGTCGCACAGAGTCGGATACAACTGAAGCAACTTAGCAGCATCTAGAGATACGAATGTGCCCACCTAAGAACAGCAGAGGAACTTCATAGTGAAGTCCGGTCAAAATTGCAGATACACAATTTTATGAGCTAAACAGTTTTTTTTTTTTTTTTAATTAATTAATTTTTTACTGAAGGATTGTTGCTTCACAGAATTTTGCTGTTTTCTGTCAAACTTCAACATGAATCAGCCATAGGTATAGATATTCCCTCTCCCTTTTAAACATTTTAAGTTTTATAGTGATTTTTTTACTTAGTGAAAATATTTTTCTAATTACACAATTTTCACTTCAACATTCTAGCTCTAATGCATTGTTTATTTATTTTGCTATACTTTCTTTTCTATGGCATGACATAAGTCTCTGAAATCGTGTAGATTTGTTTTTGAAGGTTGGTTCTATCAGTTATTAGCTATGGGCAATAGGACATGTTAATTAACTTTTTGGATTTTCAATATTCTTAACTATAAAATAGGGATACTCCTTCCCACATAGAGTTTATATTATGATTGATAAATGAAGATATATAAAATATCTGAAATATAGTAACCACTTAATAAATATTAGTCTCTCTTATCCTTTCATCCTTAAATAAGTGTTATAGTAGATGAAAAAGTAGCCACAGTTTTTTAAGGGTGTATGCACACCCTTTTACAATATGACTTTGCTCTTCCTCTCAGAAAATGATAGGGTATGATTCTTCACTTTCTTGAATTTAGTCAGATTTTTTGACTAATGGTGCTTCCCTGATAGCTCAGTTGATAAAGAATCTGCCTGCAATGCAGGAGACCCTTGTTTAATTCTGGGGTCAGGAAGATTTGCTGGAGAAGGGATAGGCTAATAATATATTGTAGAAGTGATGTTGTAGGGTTTCAATGACAAGCTTTAAGAAACCTAGCATTCTCACACTGTTAGAAACCAGTCATCCGTCCAAGTCGGCCTTGAAAGAAAACTGGAGTGGCCTTGTTGGTAGCTTGAGCCAACTTCCAGACATGTAAGTGAGGCCATCCTGAACCAACCAGCCCCCAACCAGCCTGCTCCCTGACCACAAATGCATGAGTGATCCCAGATGACACCACATGAAACAAATATGAGATGGCCCAGCTGAGCCCTACCCTAATTACGTACTTACAGAATCATCAGCACATACATTTTTTTTTTGTTTTACCACTGACTTTAAGAGTGTTTTTCCATACACCAAAAGCTAATTGAAATATATTTACAGTATTCATTGTTAATATATCTGGTATCATATTTTTTAAAATTAGACAAGTGTGACGACTTTATGTTTAAAAAGGGGGTGTCACACATTCAACTCTTTGAACTGTTAAAAAGATGCAAAATGATAATATTTGGAAAAGTACTTTATAGACTACAAACATATTCAACTATTTATCAATTTTCCAGTCACTTTTTAATGCACACTCATGCAATTGTTCTATGCTTATTTATATCATTGCTTGTTGGTAATTTATATTATTTATATCATTGCTGAACATTACAATATTCAGTAAGAAACTTGGTACCAAGAAAAAGCTTCAGCAGTAGTAGTAGACACAGACAAGTAACGAGTAAATAAAAATGTTATAGGACAAATTCTCAAGTACAGTACTGTGCCTGCAAGCAGGAGAGGTGTCTAAACCAGTGTTATAAGGATAGTAAAAAAATTCGTCATGGTGGTAAAAATGATCAAAAACCTATAAAGCAGAATCCTTCTTATTTGGGAGGAAAAGATTACACAGTGGAGGGAGGTACATTATGCACATACTAAAATGGAACATATGGGATCTATAAGATATTAAGTAGTGTGAGTGGTCATAATTGTGCAGTATTCAATGGAGATAAGTTAATACTATCCTTATCCTTTCCAAATCAGCGTCCATAAACTGATAGCTATAAGATGATGCAGCTTGAAACAACAGTTTATTATGAAAGAAGCTGGATTGAAGATATGATTTAAAAACTTGATCAAATGTTTAAAATCTCCACTATATTATGCAGTGTCTATTGCAATCACAGGCAAAACTAAAGCAATTATGGGTTTCTCTCACAGATATAGACCTTTCCTCACTAAGATTAATGCAAGACAAGAGAGCGAAAACAAATTTTGTGTCACATGAGAAGAGGAGAAGGAAAGGGGTTGGTAGAGGTATGCTCAATTTCTTCTCCCCAAGCTTACCCTTCAGTTAAGTCATTTTTGCCATGGAGAGAAGTGAATGACAATTATGGAGAAAAGTCAGAAATGTTATTCAAGATGAAAACTCTTCCATCTATAAACATGATAGAAATCAAGATACGTTTTTAATAATAAATACATGGATATCTCAATTGAGATTAGGCAAAATAATTAATTCACAATATTAAATAAGGAAATGTTAACAATAAAATAAAATTTAGCTTAATGGAAATATTCACTTGAAGATAACTGTCACAAGTGTAAGTTTCAGTGAATAGCTGTGCCTGGAATTTTCAAGATCCCCTCTCATTTGTGCTGATCTGGCTAGCTTAGATTCAATTCACTTCAGTTGCTTAGTCGTGTCCGATTCTTTGCGATCTCATTGACTGCAGCATGCCAGGCCTCCCTGTCCATCACCAACTCCCGGACTTTAGTCAAACTCATGTCCATTGAGTCGGTGATGCCATCCAACCATCTTATCCTATGTGTCCCCTTCTCCTCCCATCTTCAATCTTTCCCAGCATCAGGGTCTTCTCAAATGAGCCAGTTCTTCAAATCAGGTGGCCAAAGTACTGGAGTTTCAGCTTCAGCATCAGTCCTTCCAATGAATATTCAGGACTGATTTCCTTTAGGATGGATTGGTTGGATCTCCTTGCAGTCCAAGGGACTCTCAAGAGTCTTCTCCAACACCACAGTTCAAAAGCATCAATTCTTCGGTATTCAGCTTTCTTCATAGTCCAACTCTCACATCCCTACACGACTATTGGAAAAACCATAGCCTTGACTAGATAGACCTTTGTTGGCAAAGTAATGTCTCTGATTTTTAATATGCTGTCTATGTTGATCATAACTTTTCTTCCAAGGAGTTAAGTGTCTTTTAATTTCATGGCTACAGTCACCATCTGCTGTGATTTTGAAACCCAAAAAAATAAAGCTTAGGTAGTCATAGTCATAGTGTTAGTCACTCAGTCAATGTCTGACTCTTTGTGAACCCATGGAATGTAGCCCACCAGGCTTCTCTGTCCATGAGATTCTCCAGGCAAGAATATTGGAGTGGATTTCCATTTCCTTATCCAGAAGATCTCCCCAACCCAGAGATTGGTCTCCTGCATTGCAGGCAGATTCTTTACCATCTGAGCTACAGAGAAATCCTTAGCTTAGAAAAGGGTGATGCAATCCTCTGTAAGGATTAAGTAATTAGCTTACTCCAGAACCTGGGTAGCAATCAGCTCTACCCAATCACAAGCTCCAAGAAGTAGATCCAAGTGTTACTCCCTGAAGGGAAAATGGATGCTAAGTGGTTTGAAGAAAATGTGTCTTGTTCTTGTTTAATTCTTAAGTTAGGTCTGACTCTTTTGTGACTGCATGGACTATATATAACCCAGCAGGCTCCTCTGTCCATGGGATTTTCCAAGCAAGAGTACTGGAGTGGATTGCCATTTTCTCTCCAGGGGAACTTCCCGACCCACTTCTTCTCCATGGGCAGGTGGGTTTTTTTTTTTATCACCAAGCCAACAGAGAATACCATGAATTCATGTCTACTAAAACATTTTTCATGAGAAGCCAACTAATAGAAAACATAATAAAAGTTGAATTGAAAATATAGTAAACAGTGGAAAATATAATTAGTCTTTGTAATAATCTATATCATAAAACTATGATATTTTATGCTTTGATATTAAGATGCATAGTTCTAGAATATATTCTTTCAAGAAAGCAAATTATTTTTACCTTAAATATATTTACATATAGATATATGTACCTATATAGAGAAATATAATCTCATATATGTTTAGAAACAATTTGGTGTTGAAGGTTTAAGAGCCTCAGACCTAAGTGCATTTATATAATTTAAATGAATGCTATGATTTTTAAAATTGACGCATATTTAGATATCAATGTGTATGTGTGTAGAGCATTTAAGTTATACTTTGAAAAATAGGCTGACTATAAGGGATTAGTATTGAAGTCAAAATGAATCCTAAAGAATTGACTTCATTGAAAATATTACTTTCTCAAAGTTTCTATTCTGCCTTGCTATAAAGGTATATCATTAAAGGTGTGTCACAGACTTAGTTTCACTGATGAGTGACTCACAATTATATACTTAAAAGAGGAGAGGCACACTCATTGAATGCTTTCTAACTCCACCTCTACATTTTACATGAAACAGTAATGTGTAAAACCCCTTGTAACTAATAGTTCTTTGATACAGATGACTCATAACCAACACTGTTAACTAAAATACCACTTACAAGTTGAGCAGTGTGAATCAGGAGGTGAAAGTTTCATATGTGAAATTTCCTCTATAAATTAAGAATAGCATATTCTTAGGTAGAGAACAGGTCATATTTCCCTAACGGATGTTATAAAATTTTAATATCAGAGAAATACTGTGTGATTCATATCAGAAATATTTAGTTTCATTTCATTAAAAATACATGTGTTGTAAGGTCTTAAGGTGTTTCTAGAAATACATGTTATTTACACTAAATTAGATGTAACTTATCAACTGGATTTTTTTAATCTTCTCAATCATTTAAGTGCTCCAAACAGTCATTTTGATTAAGTAATTAAAAGTCTTAGTTAAAAGAAAAAATATATGGACTACATAGAAACCTAATTCTACAATGAAACACAAATGGTTTATTTAATTAACATTAATTAGCATATAGTTCCATTAGTATGTATTTTTTTAAAAAAACTATAGCTCCTCAAAGTGAAAAAAAAAAAAAGAAATATATGTCTTGCAAGTAGTGAGAGCAAGAGAAAATCATCATTTTAAGACACCACTTTTGAACACTATGTCAAATTTTTACTACTTTACATCTCAGCTCTATTTCATAAATTTTATGTCTTAGGAAATAGCTATACTTTATATTCCAAGGTGAAAATAGGTGTGATAAGCTACAACATCCCTTCATTTTTGTTTTTCCTACTTCTATGGTTACTTCAGTATCTCCTATACTTAGTAGGACTTTTTAATATACACAAATGTATCCATTCACCTTTCTCTTCCTTATGTAATTTTGCTCTTCATCCAACTCATATCTTTGAATTTTTAATCTTTTTCTTCCTCATGACTTATTTCAAATAATTAACATGCTCAAAACTCTTTCTACTGAAAAATCAAAATCTAGTAAATAACCTTTTTATTAACCTAACCTCTTTTTTTTATTATTATAGTCTCTCCTGTGTCCCTTTCTTTCTTTGTAATCAAAGTTATTGAAGGCATCCAGAATCAGTCTTGAGGCTAGCTTGAGACCCAGTTAGTCTCAAGCAATAGTGGCTTAGATTAAAGGTCTCAACCTACAGCAACTGCCTATACCACATTGCTCATCCCATCGCCTTGAGCAACTGTTACTTGTGCTATCCTTGGATAGTCTGGCTCTCAAAACAGAAAGAAAATGGAAAAACAGAGCAAAGCTGGCTCTGATCACAAACTTTTCAAATAACCCCATCTCAGGAAATATTCCTGAGGAGTTGTGAAAAGCCAGAGATGTTCCACTACTGGAGCAACCTTCATGAGGAGGGAACGAACAGGAAAGCTAAACATCCCCTCCCACTCAAAACAGTGCTCTAATTTGTTCTTATAAACCACTGGGCTTCTCTGCCAAAACTATGGTCACTTGAGTTTGTGGCTCTTAGGAAGAGGTTTTTATGTCCATATTGGAATGCCCAACCCCTCCAACGCCACCAGTATTTCCATCTCCATCTCCATCTCCTGGTTGCCTTCACAGAATGCTTTATATTGTTTTGTAATTCCAGGTCTTTGAATACTTTATTCTGCTGTTTCAGCATCCTTCTTTTCCCTTTTTCACTTCAAGCACATCTCAAAGATATTGATGGCTTGGTTCTAGACCACAGCACTAAAATGAATATTGCAATAAAGTGAGTCACACAAAATTTTTGGTTTGCCAGTGCATGTGATAATTATGTACACATGATACTAGTTTACTAAGTATGCAATAGCTTAATGTCTTAAAAATGTTATATTCTGGGGGGAGGAGCTAAGATGGCGGAGGAGTAGGACGGGGAGAACACTTTCTCCCCCACAAATTCATCAAAAGAACATTTAAACGCCGAGTAAATTCCACAAAACAACTTCTGAATGCCGGCACAGGACATCGGGCACCCAGAAAAGCAACTCAAGTCTTCGAAAGGAGGTAGGAAAAAATATAAAAGACAAAAAAAAAGAGACAAAAGAGGGAGGGACGGAGTTCCGTCCCGGGAAGGGAGTCTTAAAAAGAGAGAAGTTTCCAAACACCAGGAAACCTTCTCACTGCCGAATCTGTGCCAAGCCTTGGAAGCACAGAGGGCACCATAACAGGAAGGAAAAATAAGTAAACAATTAAAACCTGCAGATCGCGAGCCCTACGGTAACTCCCCCAGCGGAGAAGCAGCGCAGACGCCTACATCTGCCATTAGCAAGCAGGGGTTGGGCAGGGAGGCGCAGCGCGGGCTGCATCGCTTAGAGTAAGGATCTGGCCTGAATGCCCCTAGCGCTATCTGAGCGAAATAATTTGGGCTAGCAAACCAGACTGTGGGATATCTACCACGCGAAAAGCCAGCCTTAACCTAAGACACCGCCAGGCCTGCGCACGGAACAAAGGACTGAACAGAGATAGCCAGCTGCAGACCATCCCCCTCAAGTAACAGGCAGCCAGAGCTGGAAGGGGGCAATCACAGCCCCAGAGAGACATTATCTATAAAACTGTAGGCAGGGTTTTTTGCTAACTAAGACTTCTTGGGGCTCTGGACGGTCAACATCTGCCTGAGAAAGTGCTCTGGTTGTACACCCAGATAACCGAGCAGCGGGGAGGCGATAAGTCAAAGCAATCATGCTCGCCAAACACCTCATCACCTGAGCTGCTCGGACCTGGGAAGGGCACAAAACACAGGCCAACCGAGTCTGCGCCTCTGAGGACTACCCGAGTGCCTGAACCTGAGCGGCTTGGACCCGGGAGGTGCAAGCAGCCCAGGGCTGGCTACAGATGGTTCCCGGCGGAGCAACCTAGAGCCTGAGCAGTGTGGGCAGGGAGGCTACACGAGCCATGAGCGAGGGCAGGCCCAGTGTGGCTGAGGAACTGCAAGCACACGCCAGTGTTATTTGTTTGCAGTGTCCCTCCCTCCCCACAGCGCGACTGAACAAGTGAGCCTAAAAAAAAAAGTGTCCACCACCGTCCCCTTTGTGTCAGGGTGGAAACCAGACACCGAAGAGACCAGCAAACAGAAGAAGCTATAACAGAGGGAACTGCCTTGGAAGCTACAGGCAATAGATTAAAACCCTGTGGTTAGTACGGACTACGTAAGAAGGAGCCTATAGATCTTGAGAAATATAAGTTGGACCAAGGAACTAGCCGAAAATGAACTGACCCCACAATACTCACAACAAAACCAGAGAAAGTCCTAGATATATTTTTACTATTTTTACGACCATTCTTTCTTTCTATTTTTTTTAATTTTTAAAAAGTTTTAAAGTCCTCTCTTATTCCTTTAATTTTCACTTTTATAACCTACTATTACTTTGCAAAAAAAAAAAGACCCTATTTTTTAAAGCAAACTTCATATATATATTTTTTTATAATTTTTGTGACCTTTTTCTTTTTTTCTTATTTTCTTTAACATTGTATTTTTGAAATTCCAATCTCTAGATTTTTAATTTTAGCTTTTTGGTATTTGTTATCAATTTTGTACCTATTTTTTTTTTTTATATAATTTTTGTGACTTTTTTTTTCCCTCTCTTTCTTTCTCTTCTTTTTTTATATAACATTGTATATCTGAAATTCCAAAATCTAGTCTAGATTTTTAATTTATGCTTTTTGGTATTTGTTATCAATTTTGTACCTATATTTTCTTTATAATTTTTGCGACTTTGTTTTTTTTTTTTTTCTCTCTATTTCTTTTTCTTATTCTTTTTTTTTTTTTAACATTGTATTTTTGAAATTCCAAACTCTACTCTAGATTTTTAATTTTCGCTTTTATGTATTTGTTACCAATTTTGTACCATTAAGAACCCAGTCTTCAGTACCCATTTTTCACTAGGGAGCGAGATGACTGGCTTGACTGCTCTCTCTCCCTTTGAACTCTCCTTTTTCTCCACCGGGTCGCCTGTGTCTCCTCCCTAACCCCTCTCTACTCTACCCAACTCTGTGAATTTCTGTGTGTTCCAGATGGTGGAGAACACTTAGGGAACTGATTACCGGCTGGATCTGTCTCCCTCCTTTTCATTACTCCCTTTTATCCTCCTGGCCACCTCTGTCTCCTTCCTCCTTCTTCTTTTCTCTGTATAACTCCATGAACATCTCTGAGTGGTCCAGTTGTGGAGTGCACATAAGGAAGTGATTACTGGCTAGCCCACTCGCTCCTCTATTGATTCCACCTCATCTCATTCAGGTCACCTCTAATTCCCTCCTCCCTCTTCTCTTCTCTATGTAACACTGTGAACCTCTCTGGGTGACCCTCACAGTGGAGAAACTTTTCATCTTTAACGTAGATGTTTTATCAATAGTGCTGTACAGAAGGAGAAGTTTTGAAACTACTGTAAAAATAAGACCGATAACTAGAAGAAGGAGGCTTAAGTCCAAACCCTGACTCCAGGGAACTCCTGACTCCAGGGATCATTAATTGACAGGAGCTCATCAAACACCTCCAAACCTACACTGAAACCAAGCACCACACAAGGGCCAACAAGTTCCAGGGCAAGACATACCAAGCAAATTCTCCAGCAATGCAGGAACACAACCCTGAGCTCCAAGATACAGGCTGCCCAAAGTCACCCCAAAACAATGGACATCTCGTAACTCATTACTGGACACTTCATTGCACTCCAGAGAGAACAAATCCAGCTCCACCCACCTGAACACTGACACAAGCTTCCCTAACCAAGAAACCTTGACAAGCCACCTGTACAAAACCACACACAGCGAGGAAATGCCACAATAAAGAGAACTTCACAAACTGCCAGAATACAGAAAGGACACCCCAAACTCAGCAATTTAAACTAGATGAAGAGACAGAGGAATACCCAGCAGATAAAGGAACAGGATAAATGCCCACCAAACCAAACAGAAGAGGAAGAGATAGGGAATCTACCTGATAAAGAATTCTGAATAATGATAGTGAAATTGACCCAAAATCTTGAAATCAAAATGGAATCACAGATAAATAGCCTGGAGACAAGGAGTGAGAAGATGCAAGAAAGGTTTAACAAGGACCTAGAAAAAATAAAAAAGAGTCAATATATAATGAATAATGCAATAAATGAAATAAAAAACACTCTGGAGGCAACAAATAGTAGAATAACAGAGGCAGAAGATAGGATTAGTGAATTAGAAGATAGAATGGCAGAAATAAATGAGTCAGAGAGGCAAAAAGAAAAACAAATTAAAAGAAATGAGGACAATCTCAGAGACCTCCAGGACAATATTAAATGCTACAACATTCGAATCATAGGGGTCCCAGAAGAAGAAGACAAAAAGAAAGACCATGAGAAAATACTTGAGGAGATAATAGTTGAAAACTTCCCTAAAATGGGGAAGGAAATAATCACCCAAGTCCAAGAAACCCAGAGAGTACCAAACAGGATAAACCCAAG
>NW_011494666.1:88694-115011 GCF_000754665.1 Bison bison bison
AAATTCGAACCCAAAACAATAAAGTAAATGGCAACGGGATCATACTTATCAGTAATTACCTTAAATGTAAATGGGTTGAATGCCCCAACCAAAAGACAAAGACTGGCTGAATGGATACAAAAACAAGACCCCTACATATGCTGTCTACAAGAGACCCACGTCAAAACAGGGAACACATACAGACTGAAAGTGAAGGGCTGGAAAAAGATTTTCCATGCAAATAGGGACCAAAAGAAAGCAGGAGTAGCAATACTCATATCAGACAAAATAGACTTTAAAACAAAGGCTGTGAAAAGAGACAAAGATGGTCACTACATAATGATCAAAGGATCAATCCAAGAAGAAGATAAAACAATTATAAATATATATGCACCCAATATGGGAGCACCACAATATGTAAGACAAATGCTAACAAGTATGAAAGGAGAAATTAACAATAACACAATAATAGTGGGAGACTTTAATACCCCACTCACACCTATGGATAGATCAACTAAACAGAAAATTAACAAGGAAACACAAACTTTAAATGATACAATAGACCAGTTAGACCTAATTGATATCTATAGGACATTTCATCCCAAAACAATGAATTTCACCTTTTTCTCAAGCGCACATGGAACCTTCTCCAGGATAGATCACATCCTGGGCCATAAATCTAGCCTTGGTAAATTAAAAAAACATTGAAATCATTCCAAGCATCTTTTCTGACCACAATGCAGTAAGATTAGATCTCAACTACAGGAGAAAAAGTATTCAAAATTCCTACATATGGAGGCTGAACAACACGCTGCTGAATAACCAACAAATCACAGAAGAAATCAAAAAAGAAATCAAAATTTGCATCAAAACAAATGAAAATGAAAACACAACAATCCAAAACCTGTGGGACACTGTAAAAGCAGTCCTAAGGGGAAAGTTCATAGCAATACAGGCATACCTCAAGAAACAAACAAAAAAAGTCAAATAAATAACCTAACTCTACACCTAAAGCAACTAGAAAAGGAAGAAATGAAGAACCCCAGGGTTAGTAGAAAGAAAGAAATCTTAAAAATTAGGGCAGAAATAAATGCAAGAGAAACAAAAGAGACCGTAGCAAAAATCAAGAAAGCCAAAAGCTGGTTCTTTGAAAGGATAAATAAAATTGACAAACCATTAGCCAGACTCATCAAGAAACAAAGGGAGAAAAATCAAATCAATAAAATTAGAAATGAAAATGGAGAGATGACAACAGACAACACAGAAATACAAAGGATCATAAGAGACTACTATCAGCAATTATATGCCAATAAAAAGGACAACGTGGAAGAAATGGAAAAATTCTTAGAAAAGTACAACTTTCCAAAACTCAACCAGGAAGAAATAGAAAATCTTAACAGACCTATCACAAGCACGGAAATTGAAACTGTAATCAAAAATCTTCCAGCAAACAAAAGCCCAGGTCCAGACGGCTTCACAGCTGAATTCTACCAAAAATTTAGAGAAGAGCTAACACCTATCCTCCTCAAACTCTTCCAGAAAATTGCAGAGGAAGGTAAACTTCCAAACTCATTCTATGAGGCAACCATCACCCTAATACCAAAACCTGACAAACATCTCACAAAAAAAGAAAACTACAGGCCAATATCACTGATGAACATAGATGCAAAAATCCTTAACAAAATTCTAGCAGTCAGAATCCAACAACACATTAAAAAGATCATACACCATGACCAAGTGGGCTTTATCCCAGGGATGCAAGGATTCTTCATTATCCACAAATCAATCAGTGTAATACACCACATTAACAAATTGAAAAATAAAAAACATATGATTATCTCAATAGATGCAGAGAAAGCCTTTGACAAAATTCAACATCCATTTATGATAAGAACTTTCCAGAAAGCAGGAATAGAAGGAACATACCTCAACATAATAAAAGCTATATATGACAAACCCACAGCAAACATTATCCTCAATGGTGAAAAATTGAAAGCATTTCCTCTAGTCAGGAACAAGACAAGGGTGCCCACTTTCACCATTACTATTCAACATAGTTTTGGAAGTTTTGGCCACAGCAATCAGAGCAGAAAAAGAAATAAAAGGAATCCAAATTGGAAAAGAAGAAGTAAAACTTTCACTGTTTGCAGATGACATGATCCTCTACATAAAAAACCCTAAAGACTCCACCAGAAAATACTAGAACTAATCCATGATTATAGTAAAGTTGCAGGATATATAATCAACACACAGAAATCCCTTGCATTCCTATACACTAATAATGAGAAAACAGAAAGAGAAATTAAGGAAACAATTCCATTCACCATTGCAATGGAAAGAATAAAATACTTAGGAATATATCTACCTAAAGAAACTAAAGATCTGTATATAGAAAACTATAAAACACTGATGAAAAAAATCAAAGAGGACACTAAAAGATGGAGAAATATACCATGTTCATGGGTTGGAAGAATCAATATAGTGAAAATGAGTATACTACCCAAAGCAATTTATAGATTCAGCGCAATCCCTATCAAGCTACCAACGATATTTTTCACAGAGCTAGAACAAATAATTTCACAATTTGTATGGAAATACAAAAAACCTCGAATAGCCAAAGCTATCTTGAGAAAGAAGAATGGAACTGGAGGAATGAACCTACCTGACCTCAGGCTCTACTACAAAGCCACAGTCATCAAGACAGTATGGTACTGGCACAAAGACAGAAATAGAGATCAATGGAACAAAATAGAAAGCCCAGAGATAAATCCACACACATATGGACACCTTATCTTTGACAAAGGAGGCAAGAATATACAATGGATTAAAGACAATCTCTTTAACAAGTGGTGCTGGGAAAACTGGTCAACTACTTGTAAAAGAATGAAACTAGAGCACTTTCTAACACCATACACAAAAATAAACTCAAAATGGATTAAAGATCTAAACGTAAGACCAGAAACTATAAAACTCCTACAGGAGAACATAGGCAAAACACTCTCCGACATACATCACAGCAGGATCCTCTATGACCCACCTCCCAGAATATTGGAAATAAAAGCAAAAATAAACAAATTGGAGCTAATTAAACTTAAAAGCTTCTGCACATCAAAGGAAACTATAAGGTGAAAAGACAGCCTTCAGAATGGGAGAAAATAATAGCAAATGAAGCAACTGACAAACAACTAATCTCAAAAATATACAAGCAACTCGTACAGCTCAACTCCAGAAAAATAAATGACCCAATCAAAAAATGGGCCAAAGAACTAAATAGACATTTCTCCAAAGAAGACGTACAGATGGCTAACAAACACATGAAAAGATGCTCAACATCATTCATTATCAGAGAAATACAAATCAAAACCACTATGAGGTACCATTTCACGCCAGTCAGAATGGCTGCGATCCAAAAGTCTACAAGCAATAAATGCTGGAGAGGGTGTGGAGAAAAGGGAACCCTCTTACACTGTTGGTGGGAATGCAAACTAGTACAGCCACTATGGAGAACAGTGTGGAGATTCATTAAAAACCTGGAAATAAAACTGCCTTAGGATCCAGCAATCCCACTGCTGGGCATACACACTGCGGAAATCAGAAGGGAAAGAGACACGTGTACCCCAATGTTCATTGCAGCACTGTTTATAATAGCTAGGACATGGAAGCAACCTAGATGCCCATCAGCAGATGAATGGATAAGAAAGCTGTGGTACATATACACAATGGAGTATTCCTCAGCCATTAAAAAGAAAACATTGGAATCAGTTCTAATGAGGTGGATGAAACTGGAGCCTGTTATACAGAGTGAAGTAAGCCAGAAAGAAAAACACCAATACAGTATACTAACGCATATATATGGAATTTAGAAAGATGGTAACAATAACCCTGTATACGAGACAGCAAAAGAGACACTGATGTATAGAACAGTCTTTTGGACTCTGTGGGAGAGGGAGAGGGTGGGATGATTTGGGAGAATGGCATTGAAATACGTATAATATCATATATGAAACGAGTCGCCAGTCCAGGTTTGATGCAGGATACTGGATGCTTGGGGCTGGTGCACTGGGACAACCCAGAGGGATGGTATGGGGAGGGAGGAGGGAGGAGGGTTCAGGATGGGGAACACATGTATACCTGTGGTGGATTCATTTTGATGTTTGGCAAAACCAATACAATATTGTAAAGTTTAAAAATAAAATAAAATTTTAAAAAAGTTATATTCCTTATTAAAACTTTTACAAAAATTGGTAACCATCATCATATTATTCAGCAAGTCATAACTATTTATGAGTGGAGGATCTTGTCTCAGTGTTGATGGCTGCTGACCAATCAGGGTCATGGCTGCTGAAGATTGGGGTGGCTGTGACGACTTCTTAAAATAAGACAATAATAAAATGTGCTACATCAATTGACACTTTTAACACGAGTGATTCATCTGTGACATGTAATGTTGTTTGATAGCACTTTACCCACAGTAGAACTTATTTTAAAATTGTAGTCAATCCTCTCAAACTCTGCTGGCTACTTTACTGGCTAAATTTACTTAATGTTGTGTGTGTGTGCACTAAGTCACTTCAGTTTTGTCTGACTTTTTATGATTCTATGGACTATAGCCCACCAACCTCCTCTATTCATGGGTTTCTCCAGGCAAGAATACTGGAGTGGGTTGTCATGCCCTCCTCAGTGTTGTAATAGGGAAGAACAAATCCGACTCCATGTTAGATCTGTTCCATTTACTTTAACCTTTATGTTTTGTTGCCTGTGCTTACTCATGCTCTACCTTTTTAAAAAGAATGTTGCCTATAGCTTGAAATACATAGGAATGTTGTGACCTGACAGTAACCTAACCTAAACAGAAAACAGCATTTGTCTTGTTGGAGGTTACAGGAACATCTTGACTTGATAGACGTGGACAGCAGCAAGAACAAAACATCTGACACCAAGAAGTTTGCAAGAACTAATCACAGTCCACTGTCACTTTGCTTTTTGAAGGGCTTTGCTGAAAGCTTTCAAACAGTTCAGGATTTTTAAGTCATGAGCCACTTGTCTCCTGGCATGGCCCTGCAATAAGAGTTTGGCATGGCCCCAAACTCTGATGTTTCAGTATTATTTGGCCTCAATGAGCATCAGGCACAACGACTTGCATTCAATAGCAATATCCTAAATCTTTTGTTGTTACTTCAACAGTTTTCACAGCATTTTAACCACCATTTTATGGTCATCAATAAGAAGTAGCTCCTAATCTCTTAAAGATTTATCATGAAATTGTAGTAATTCAGCCACATCTTCATGTTTCACTTCCAATTCTATGCTGCTATTTTCACTGCATTGGTGTTTTTGATTTCACTGAAGTCTTAGGCTTCACATGTCCATCCGTAGGGTTGTAATTACAAACTCCCATTAATGTTGATATTTTGACCTTTTCCCATGAATCACAAATGTTCTCAATGGCATCTAGAAAGGGGAATTTTTTTCCAGAAGGTTTTCAAATTACTTTACACACATCCAACAGAGAATCACTATCTATAGCAGCTTTAGTTTTACTAAGTGTACTTATTACACAATAAGGGGCTTCCCTGATAGCTTCCAACACTTTGGCCACTTAATGGGAAGAACTGACTCATTGGAAAAGACCCTGGAAAAGATTGAAGGAAGGAGGAGAAGGGGACACAGGAGATGATATGGCTGGATGGCATCACCAACTCAATGGATATGAGTTTGAGCAAGCTCTGGGAGTGGTGATGGACAAGGAAGCCTGGAGTGCTGCAGTCCATGGGGTCACAAAGAGTTGGACATGACTGACCGACTGAACTGAACTGAATTGGTAGCTTAGCTGGTAAAGAATCCGGCTGCAATGCAGGAGACCCCAGTTCAATTCTTGGGTTGGGATCCACTGGAGAAGGGATGGACTACTCACTCTAGTATTCTTGGGCTTCCCTGGTGACTCAGCTGGTAAAGAATCCACCTGAAATGTGGGACTCGAAAGTCATAATTAATCTTTGAACCAGAATAGGCTGCAGGATGGATGTTGTGTTAACTGTCATGAAAAGAACACTAATCTCATTGTAAATCTTCATTAGATTTCTTGGGAAATAAAGCACATTGTCAATGAGCAATAATATTTTGAAAGTAATTTTTCTTTCTTTCTTTCTTTTCTGAACACTAAGTCTCAACAAAGGGCTTAAAATATTTAGTAAACCATGTTGTAAAAAGATATGCTATCATTCTGTCTTTGTTATTTCATTTATAGAACACAGAGTAGATTTAGTATAATTCTCTTCTTCTGTTTCAACTACATTGAAAATCTGTTGTTTAGTATAGGTGCCTTCATTAATGGTCTTACTGAGATCTTCTGGGTAATTTGCTGTAACTTTTATGTCAGCACTTATTGCTTCACCTTGTATTTTGACGTTATGGAGATGGCTTCTTTTCTTAAACTTCTAGGGCTAAACTTTTTAACTTCAAACTTTCTTTTTGCAGTTTCCTCACCTCTCAACCTACATAGAATTGAAGAGAGTTAAGACTTCGCTCTGAATTAAGCTGTGATTTAAGGTAATGTTGTGGCGGGTTTGATCTTGTATCCAGACCACTAAAACATTCTCTAAATCAACAGTAAGACTGCTTTCTTATCTTCCATGTGTTCACTGGAGTAGCATTTTATTTTCCTTCTAGAACTTTTATTTTGCATTCACAACCTGGATAATCTTCAGCACAAGAGGCCTAGCTCTTGGCCTATCTCAGCTTTCAACATGCCTTTCTCACTAAGTTTAATCACTTCTAGCTTTTGATTTAAAGTGAGAGACAACTGCCACTTTCATTTGAATACTCAAGGGATGTTTTAGGGCTATTAATTGGACTAATTTCAGTATTGTTGTGTTTCAAGGAATAGGGAGGACTGAGGAGAGGGAGAGAGACTGAATGACTGGTGGGTTGAACAGCTAAAATATACACAACATTCATCCGTAAACTCACCTGTCTCACCTGAGTGGGATTCATGGCTTTCCCCAAACAATGACAACAAACATCAGAGATCACTGATCATCATAACAAATATAATAATAATTTTAAAGACTTGAAACATTGTGAGAATTGCCAAATGTGATACAGAGGCATAAAACAAGCAAAGGCTGTTAAAAACAAGTTGTATAGACAGACTTAGTAAATGCAGGGTTGGTACAAACTTTTAATTTGGAAAAAAAAATGCGATACCTGTAAAGTTCAGCAAAGCAGAGCACAATAACACAGGAAAACTAGGTATGCCTGTATTTAATCTTTAGTTCGCGTCTGTGCAGGAAAGCTTTTCTTTAACCCAATCTTCCAACACATCACACTTATTTTAACTCTTCTCTGTCTCTCCTATGTCATGAGCTGTCTGTAGTAGAGAACTGAGGATTATATTTGTTGATTAGGTGGGTTTTATATTCAGTACAATCCCTAGGTTGGGAAGATCCTCTGGAGAAGGGAGTGACAGTCCACTCCAGCATTCTTGCCTGATGAATCCCATGGACAGAGGGAGTCTGGCAGACTACAGTCCATAGGATGGAAAAGAGTCTGACAAGACTGAAGTGACTAACACTATATGACGTTACTACAATTTAAATGTATATTGTGACTTTCAAAATGTTCAGTGCAATTAGATCCAGGTAAAAGTCATTTTACTAAGATAATAAGTGCTAATGCATGTTTTATTTTTACCTTTCTGGTTATCACAAAAGTTTGCATATTTACATTTACTTATTAGATGTAAAATGAAGCTGTATAAGTTTGGCATTAATTTTTAGAGAAAAAAATCAAGAACTCTGATTTAAAAGACATTTATAAATGCCAATTGTTTAATCTTGATGTTCATTTAAAAATATGATCAATATATAAATTCTGGCTAAACCCTTATTTAAATAATATTTATATTCTACATCTAAATCTTATTTTATTAAATGCATTTTATATTAATTATGTTTTCTTTTCTTCAAGTTAATGTTATTTTAGTCAAAAATCACATTCTTTTTGACAATAAGTAGTTTCTCATTGAAGCTTTCAATGTGGAAATCATGAGACATAAAATTTTAAATGCTTAGTCTATGTTAATGATTCAACAGAATATTCATCAATGCAAAACTGCTTTAAAAGTCATTCCTGGAGAATTATCTCATTTTCAAAATATGGGCCCATGACTGAAGACAATCCATGATTCTCAAAGGGTGGTGGAAAGAAAATGTGATAGTAGTGGCTTGGAAAGAAAAAATTCTCCAAGGAAAAAAGAAATAGTCACAGTACTAAAGAATTGTTTTGTTTGTTGATTCTCTTGTGTCCATTGTCATTTATGTAAGAACTTTATCTTCAGAAAACACACATATGCATTTTTAATTTTTTAAAAATAAACCATATGGAGACACTAGTTCCTTTTTTGTATGTGCAGCCTAATTGCAAAAAGAAAGAAAAAAAATGAGATTCAGAATAATTACAGTTTTATGCAGTGGTGAGAAAATTTTGTCCAAGCAAGGTAAATTTATGTTGCGAAGGTTAGTATCTGCCACTAAAGCCAGGTAAAAACTCTAAAGTCAATCTATTTGATCAGCCAACTCCCACAAAGTGTATCAGCAGTTCACTTGGTTTGGAATGGGCCTGAACAACCCCTTTGATTTTGTGGAAATGGCTATTTGCAAAGAAGCTTTTCTACACAAAAATAAATAGAACACAAAATTCTTAAAGTTACTCATTTCAAAATGACACACTATCAAAAAATGTTTCTTAGGCAGTATCGAAGAATGTATAATGATAGTTACAAACATCATAGACTTGTGTTTAAAAAAAAAAAAAAAAAGATCTGTATGTTTTAACCAGCTGCCTACCTCATCTTCTTTATGACTGGGATGGGCAGTAAAATTAATTGGGAAAAAAGAAACACTTTTAAAGTCATACAATGAAAGTGTCAGATGGTAAAGCATATTGCTCAAGCTAGAATAGGTAAGTAAAGGCTAAACTGACACATTTTGCCAACTAGACAAAAAACCACAACAGCTGTGAGTGAAACGTTATTCACACATCTGAGGCTCTGTCATTCATTCTTCAACAATGTGAAGTTTTCCACTTGTGTAAGCTTGTTTTGTTGGTATTTTTATCCAGGAGACAATTTGATTCACTGATGAAATATTCTAGCTATGCAATGCCTTCCTCATAGGCGGACTGTTAGAAAAGTTAGAATATCCAACTAAAAGAAACTGAGGTCCATTGGTAGGTTGATGATGAACTTTAGGGGAAATATGAATAATTGTCCACAGCTGGGAAAAATTAAACTGCATGAGGTGTTATCCCACAGAGCAAACCAGTAATAGAGTGCAAAATTTCCAATAGATGTGTTCTATAATTACAGTTTTTCTTACACTGGAGATTGCAGGACTATATAAAATAAGCTATAAAAAGTCATAAAAAGAAGGAAAATCATTTAAAGAAAATAGAGTAGGCCATTGCTTAAAATATACTGGTTTTAGGCTTACATACTGGTTTTAAACTTCAATTCTTCTATTAATACCTATGATCTTTAAAATATAAAATTTTATTTACCAATAGATCTATTATTAGTAGCACTGTCCTTAAATCCTCAAGTTATGATAAACCTTTTTTTGCCTCATCACATAGGAGAAAAAATTTAAAACTATGCACTACTCAGTGATATCAAGTAGTCAAAAGGAGTCATCAAAAAACCTTATGATTCCTCTAGAATCTTAATATATTTACTTCAGCCAATTGATTAGCAATACACTGACTTCTAGTAGATTGTTAGAAAGATTATTTAAAACCTTAGTTTCAAAATTGATACCTGTGACCATGGATGGATATATTGCCTCCCCTCTGTTACATGCTTTGATATATTCAGCAGCAAGAAATGCTCTACTCTTAATGTGTGTTCCACAAACCCATATGGGAAGACTAGTAGCTTCTAGTCAGTCGTTTAAAGCTGTGGAGTGAGATATGACTTGGCATCAAGCTTCTTGCCATTTGTGTTCATTCCTTATCTCCATTCCTGCACCTTACTTCCCTTAACCAATCAACTCTGTTGCTTTGGGCTTTCCCATTATATTCTATGGCTTCCCCAGTGACTCAGATGGTAAAGAATCTTCCTGCAGTGAGGGAGACCAGGTTCAATCCCTGGGTTGAGAAGGTCTCCTGAAGGAGGAAATGGCAACCCACTCCAGTATTCTAGACTGGAGAATTTCATAGACAGAGGAACCTAGCAGGCTACAGTCCATGGGGTCACAAAGAATCGGACACTACTGAGCGACTAACACACACTTTTCATTCTGTATCAGTGTCTTAAGTCTGCCATAAAGACATACCATTATATGAGTGGCTTAAAAGAGCAGGAATTTATTTTCTCATGGTTCTGGAGGCCAAAAGCCTGAAATCAAGATATTGGCAAGGTCATATTCATTCCAAAAGCTGTAAGGGTGAATCCTTCCTTGATTCTTCCAGCTTCTTGTGGGTCCTGACATTCCTTGGCTTGTGGTAACATAACTTTAATCTCTGCCTCTATCTCTGCACAGTCTTAATTCTGAATGTTTCTGTGTCTTGTCTTCATTTTATAAGGTCGCCTGTCTTTGGATTTGGTGCTCAAGCTCAGTCTAGATTAATTTCATATCAAGATCCTTAGCTAATTCAATTTGAAAAGATTTTGTTTTCCTAATAAGACCATATGGGTATCTGGTAGACTTGAATTTGGGAGGGTGAATATTGAACTCTTCAGCATGTTATTAATCACTTTCTTCTCAGTTATTTAGAATTAATTCAGCAGAATTCTCAGACACCAGTGAGTAGCTCTTTGTGAAAAAATCAACAATCCATCTTTGGCAAAGGACTGTACAGAAGTACCAATTTCACTTTTCTACTTACCAGGAGAAATGAACACTTTTATTTCTGCCACCCACACCACTGTTGGGATATTAAGCTATGCCTGTGGCTAGTATTTGGATTTCACATCCTGAGAATTCTTATTGCATGATGGAATGTGCCAGTTGGCAGGCCTGCAGAACTGTAGCTCCTAGTGCAACAGCTGCATCTTGATGTGTTCCCCTAATTGGAAGAAGGGCTCAAGAGCAATTCTTAACTGCTTCCAAGGAAGGAACATAGTTGGACATGAACATCTGCTGCTGCTGACATCAGAGAAATGAGCATGTGACTTGGAAGGGCCTTTGTGCCTGTGCAGTGGTAGAAGGGTTATGAGTTAAAGCACCCTTAACAAATAAAGCCTGAAGCAGTTTATGTTGAAACACTTTAGGAAGGGGTGCAATTTTATGTCACAAAAGTAGAGGGGGGAAAAATCACATTTGAGGTGCTATGTTACTGAGCTGGCCACATGACACACAGCTGTTTGCTGAGTTCTGTTCGGTTGGTGGAAAAGCTATTGGAAATATTTCCCCAAAGATGACTCTTTGAGGGTTAGGGAGGATGTGAGTAAATGTGAAGAAATAGTATGTTGGAGCCTCCATTTCTTCTGACTCTCAGCAATCATATTTTATCCCCAAAGCCTGAAACCCCCAAGACTGTTGCACTGTGCCACCTAGTCCCCCCGACAGTAACTGGGTAGGCCGCACAGAGCTCAGGAAGCTTTGCACAGAGTATTGGCATTCCTACAGCTTCCACCACAATAGGTAAGAAGGATGCAGTGCTTCTGTCTAGCCCATTTCACAAGGAGGTTGAGATAGCCAGTGACGCTATGAGATGAGACATGGACACTCACGAGACTATGTGGAACAAGTAGAAGAGATCTGGCACAAGTTGGGTTGACCAAATACCTTAGGAAATACCACATGGACAGGTGTACCACACAGGGAGGGGACATGTGTATACCTATGACTGATTCATGTTGATCTGTAACTGAAGCCAGCACAATATTTTAGAGTAATTATCCTCCAAATAAAAATACATAAACTAAAAGAAAAATAATAAACAAAACCAACTCACCTCTGATAGCCCATATGCCACTATTCCCTGATTTTCAGAGGCACTTATCTTGAAATCATTTAACAACTTTTAAATTCATTTTTATTTTGAGTAATTTACATAAATTACTTCTTGATCTTTGAATTTTATACACCTTTGACTTCGTAGTTTGCAGAAGAGACTCCCACCTCACATATTCCTTTTCTAGCTTCCATTCATTCAAGATAATCAAAACATAATTTTTATTAGATTAAGGTTCATTTTTCAGATGCATACCATGTATACCATGATTTCCTTTTCTACATATTTTACAGTCTCTATTGTTAATATACATCTTACTTTATATGCTTTGTTTCCTTTTAAGGTTAATTATTAATCAACTTCTATTTTCCCACCCATCACTTAAATCTCCTCTAAATTAATTCAAAATTTTTTTAGGTACTCAAATTTATTTTCTAGAAAAAGTTTTTTTATGAGAGCCTGTTGATAAGTTTCAATAAAGACCAATTATTTCATATTTGTCCTGTAAATTCCTCTTGCCTCTGTCTTACTGGATGTCACATCTGGATCCTGTATTTTCTGATTCCTTGTTTATTCCTTTATTTTAGACACATACTTTACTAATATTTCAAGAGAAATGCAAGTGCTAAACTGTGGAGGGCCTCCTCTGTGTCTTAATTCTACTTTGAGACTGATGCCAAACTAATCACTGGAGTGGGTTGACATTTCCTTCTCCAGAGGATCTTCCCCACCCAGAGATCGAACCTGGGTCTCCTGCATTGCAGGTGGATGACTGACTCTAACTGAGCCATCAGGGAAGTTGATCAAACTACTACATTTAGCTTTTCTACAGGCCCATCACTGTATGGGACGGATTTAAAAACAAGCTTCCAAGAAAGTATTCACAACCTTCTTGACTCAAGTATCTCTGCCAGTCATATCTGACTCCTTGTCTCCAGGCTTTAAATTTAACTGATAACAGAGAAGTCTCAATAAATGTTTATACTATTAAAGAATGCCTAAATGAGTTTCATTCTAATAGTTCAGATAAACAAGCCTACCTACAGAGAGAAAAACAAAGAACTATTCAAAAAATTTAAATTATTCATTAGTTTAACAGAGCATAATTAGATAATTAGATAGCATCAATGATCCAGTGGACATGAATTTGAGCAAACTCTAGGGGATAATGAAGGACAGGGAAGTCTGGCATGCTGCAGTCCATGGGGTTGCAAAGAGTAGGATGTGACTTAGCAACTTAACAACAACAATGAATCAACTATATTCAGCACTGGAGAGATTGGAAGCAATAAAGACACAACCCCTGATCTCAGAGAGCTTACGGCCCAGCAGGGGATAGTGGCTCCAGTGGTGGGAGGAGGCAAATATTCAACAAATCAGGTTTTCAATATATGTGATAAGAATTAGAAGGAGAAACACAGGAAGTTGTTCGATTGAGGACAGTGAAGTGATCAGAAAAAGAATTCATTGAGGAAATGATATTTAAATTGGGAACCTATGGGTGAGAAGGAGCAGAGAGGATGTGGTAGGGAGAAGAGAATCCAGGCAGAAAACAACAGAAGATGTTTAGATTTGAAAGTGAGAATGAGTTTGGTAATTAAAAGAATTATATATGTTTTAAAAATGAAACAAAAGTAATGTGGCTAGAATAAACACAGAGGGGGCTGATGAAAGATGTGGCTGGAGAACATCCAAGTCTGGAACATACGGAGCCCTGATTATTGTTGTTTTGCAGTTGCTAAGTTGTGTCTGACTCTTGCGACCCCATGGACTGCAGCACACCAGGCTTCCCTGTCCTTCACTGTCTCTCAAAGTTTGCTCATACTCATGTCCATTGAGTTGGTGATGCCATTCAACCATCTCATCCTCTGCTGCCTCCTTCCCTTTTTGCCCTCAATCTTTCCAAGCACAGGGTCTTTTCCAATGAGTCAGCACTTCTCATCAGGTGGCCAAAGTATTGGAGCTTCAGCATCAGTATCAGTCCTTCCAATGAATATTTAGGGTTAATTTAATTTACGATTGACTGGTTTGACTTCCATACTGTCCAAGGTACTCTCAAGAGTCTTCATCGGCACCACAGTTTGAGAGCATCAACTCTTTAGTGCTCAGCTTTCATTAAGGTCCAATACTCAAATCCATACATGACTACTGGAAACTATAGCTTTGACAATACAGATCTTTTTGGGAAAGTGATGTCTCTACTTTTTAATATGCTGTCTATGTTTGTCATAGCTTTTCTTCTAAGGAGCAAATGTCCTGAATTTTGTGCCTGCAGTTACCATCTGCAGTGATTTCAGAACTCAAGAAAATAAAATATCACTGTTTCCATTTTTTTCACATTTATTTATCATGAAGTGATAGGACAGGATGACATGATCTTATTTTGCTTAATGTTGAGTTTTAAGCCCACTTTTGCACTCTTCTCTTTTACCCTCATCAAGAGGATCTTTAGTACCTCTTTTCTTTCTGCCATTTGAAGGGTATCATCTGCGCATCTAAGGTTGTTGATATTTCTCCTGGCAATCTTGACTCCAGCTTGCGTGTCACCCAGCCTGGAATTTTGCATGGTGTACTCTGCATTTAAATTAAATAAGCTGGTTAAATAAGCCTTTTTGTACTCCTTTCCCAATTTTGAACCAGTTCATTCTTCCATATCCATCTTAACTGTTGCTTCTTGACCTGCATATAGGTTTCCCAGGACACAGGTAAGGTGGTCTGGAATTCCCATCTCTTTCAGAATTTTCCACAGTTTGTCATCCACACAGTCAAAGGCTTTATTCAGCATAGTCAATGAAGCAGAAATATCTGTTTTTAATTTTTTTTTTGAATGATCAAAAGGGTGTCAGCAATTTGATCTCTGGTTCCTCTGCTTTTTCTAAGTCCAGCTTCTACATCTAGAAGCTCTTGATTCATGTACTGTCAAAGTCTAGCTTGAAGGATTTTGACCATTACCTTGTTAACACATGAAACAAGCACCTTTCTATGGTAGTTTAACCATCTTTGCACTGCCTTTCTTTGGGATTGGAATGAAAACTGACCTTTTCCAGTCCTGTGCCACTGCTGAGTTTTCCAAATTTGCTGATATAATGAGCACAGCACTTTAATTGCATCATCTTTTAGGATTTGAAATATCTAAGATTGAACTCCATCACTTCCACAAGCTTTTTTTTTTTTTTTCTTCTAGTAATGCTTTCTAAGGCCCACTTGACTTCACACTCCAGAATATTTGGCCCTAGGTGAGTGACCATACCATTGGGGTTATCTGAGTCATTAAGGACTTTTTGTACAGTTCTTCTGTGCATTCTTGCCAACTCTTTTTAAAATCTTCCATTTATGTTAGGTCTTTGCCATTTCTCTCCTTTATTGTGCTCATCTTTGCACATAATGTTCCCTTGGTATCTCCAATTTTCTTCAATAGCTCTCTAGTTCTCCCCATTTTATTATTTTCCTCTATTTCTTTGCATTGATCACTTAGGAAGGCTGTCTTGTCTCTCCTTGCTATTCTCTGGAACTCTGCATTCAGTTGGGTATATCTTTCCCTTTCTCCTTTGCCTTTGGCTTCTTTTATTTTCTCAGCTATTTGTAAGACCTCCTCAGGCAAGCACATTGCCTTCTTGTATTCTCTTTTCTTGGGCATGGTTTTGGTAACCACCTCCTGCACAATCTTACAAACCTGTGTCCATAGTTCTTCAGGTAATCTATCTACCAGACCTAACTGGCTGAATCAATGAATCATACCCACTGTATAAACAAAAGATATTTGATTTTGGTCATACCTGAATGACTTCGTGATTTTCCCTACTTTCTTCAGTTTAAGCCTCAATTTTGCAGTAAGAAGTTCATGATCTGAGCCACAGTCAGTTCCAGGTCTTGTCTTTGCTAACTGTATAGAACTTCTCTATCTTCAGCTGCGAAGAATATAATCAATCTGGTTTTGGTATTGACAATCTGGTGACGTCCATGTTTAAAATCATTTCTTGTGGTGTTAGAAAAGGATGTTTGTTCTGACCAGTGCATTCTTTTTGAAAAACTCTCTTATCCTCTGCCTTGCTTCACTTTGTACTCCAAGGCCAAACTTGCCTGTTATTCCAGGTATCTCTTGAGTTCCTACTTTTGCATTCCATCCCCTATGATGAAAAGGACATCTTTTTTGGTGTTAGTTCTAGAAGGTCTTTGGGCCTTCATAGAACCATTTGACTTAAGCTTTTTCAGTGTTAGTGGTTGGGACATAGTCTTGTATTACTGTGATATTGAATGGATTGCCTTGGAAATGAACTGGGATCATTCTGTCCTTTTTGAGATGGCACATAAGTACTACATTTCAGACTCTTATTGACTATGAGGGCTACTCCCTTTCTCTAATGGTTCTTACCCATAGTAGTAGATATAATGTTCATGTGAATAAATTCACCCATTCCCAGTTTTCCCAATAGCCAGTCCCTCCTGTTATGAAGCTTGCAAAAGCCTCTCATTCCCATCCATCAGAGGGCAGACAGAAGGTGTAAGAACTTTAATCTCACAGAATGAAAACCACAATCAGAAAGCCAACCAAAATGATCATATGGATCATTGCCTTGTGTAACTCAGTGAAGCTCTGCGACATGCTGTTCAGGGCCACCCAAGATGGATGGGTCATGGTGGAGAGTTCTGACAAAACGTGGTCCACTGAAGAAGGGAATGGTAAACCACTTCAGTATTCTTGCCTCGAGAACCTCATGAACAGTATGAGAAGACAAAAAACATAAAAATGACAGCAGAAGATAAGCCCCCCAGGTGGGTAGATGTCTTATATACTACTGGGAAAGAGTGAAAAAGTAGCTCCAGATAGAATGAAGAGACTAGGCCAAAGCAGAAATGACCCTTAGTTGTGGATGCGCCTAGTGGTGAAGTAAAGTTTGATGCTGTAAAGAACAATATTGCATAGAAACCTGGAATGCTAGGTCCATGAATCAAGGTAAATTGGATGTAGTCAAGCAGGAGATGGAATAGTGAACATCAACATTTTAGAAATTAGTGAACAGAGTCTTAGAGGGCTCATTAAAAGCTATGCATTTTAGTTCAGGATAATTAGAATTAGCTGCAGTTTTTTGTTTGTTTGTTTGTTTTGTTTGTTTATGAAAGACGACACTTAAAGGAAAATAAAATATTTTTCAAAAGCCATTCATTCAGATTTTGCTCCAATCTTCAAATCTCACTGCAAAGAGGCCTGTATTTCCTCCTCTATTTAATACAGTAATCTATCCTTACCCATACTCCAATCCTCTCAAATGCCCTAAATCCCTTGCATTTTTTTTCTGCCTCCCACCAATCAAATTACTTATCCTGTTTGTGGTCAGTTGTGAGTCCCTGGTCATTAATACAGGACCCACAGAGCAGAGAGCTGTTTTGGTGTTTTCTGCTGCATTAAAAATAGCTTCATAGGAGCACTTAGTACATGGGAGAAAATCTACTTGATAATTATTTACTCAGGACATGAATTTCCCTTTTGGCTGAATTGCTTATTAAACTTTTAAACTTTCTCACAAATTCACACTAGACAGATTAAACTTAATTGAATAGAGCATAAAATAAGCTGTTTCTTTTTTCCTTCCTTTAGATTTTTTTCCAGTGAAAAATCTTAGTATTATTTTTAAGCTTTGTAGCAGACTTGGTCACATTCTCAGCAGAGAGGTCATGGACCAGATATTTTCATCCAAGAAGATGTTTTCTTTAGATCAGACTCAAGAGGTACAATATTGGCAAGTCAGCATGTGCAATATTTTTCTGGGCCTGTTCTCACATATATCCATTTCTGTTCACAGTCCACAGCATGAACTTCACATTAATGGGAGGTACTTTTTAAGTTCACATAGAGACCCCTCAAATATGTACTCAAACTTAACCTGCTTAAAGATTCTACAGCAGAAATTCAACTATTTTTTAACTCCTAAGATATCAGAGCTGCCATGGACCAGAAAATGGCAGACTTGCATTTTTAAAAGGACATAGGCTTTTTTTCCATAGGGTCTGAAGTCTTGACCAGTAGAGGGCAGCTGCAACTCTTCAAAACTGGCTCCATGTCCTGACCATCAGGAGGCACATACTTCCCTCATCATTTATACAGAAGTTATGATTGCTTTCAGTATATGTAAATCTTACAAATTATTGATTTTTATACATGAGTAATACAAGTAAACAGATTAGTAAAAATAAAAAAAAACCCACTGATATCACCCTGAGATAACATAACAGCTATTAATATTGATTGATGTATTCCAATTATATATTCACATAAATTTCATTGATTTTCCAAAAATAGAATGCTAGAGTGAACACTAATATCTTTTAAAAACAGAATAAATATGCACATTGATGGGGTGATGTCAAAGAGACAGAGGACCCAGTTGAGAGAGCTCTCAGTGTTCAAAGCTGAACACTTTTGGGCAGTAAAATGAAGTAGTATTGGACTACAATCCAAGGTACGAAACAAACATTTGAGTCTCCATATTGATATCAATATTGACTAAGTAGATTAATGAATGTAGAAAAGAAACAAATCTTTGTAGAAGAATCCTAAAAATTGGGAATAATTTCTCACTTAAGTGTAGGCTGTGCACGACTTTCTTTTAATGAGTACAGTGTAAGAAGAAAGGAAAAACCTGACATACTATGTTAGATAGGTACCAAGGTCAAAAATTTAAAAAAAAGTGTTGATAGTATGTATCCTTGATATGTTTGATGCACTTTACCTCTGTGGTGGTCCTTCTAGAACTTAATAACTTAGAAGAAATGGAGATCTGGAAAGACCAAAGACAAATTTCAAATTGCCTGTATTTATTGACCAATTAAGTATTGGAGAGAAGGCTAAGGCAGTTGAAGTATCTCAAAAGAAAGTTGACAATGGACATCTGGATAAAAGTAGATCTACTCTATCAACTTGTAAACCAAATGCATAATCAATTGCACACAAATGTTGGTTGTAATATATACAAACACCAGATGCCCTGGGAAATGATGCTGACCCCACCTGATGGACAGAGTATTGGAGTGTTCTAAGAGATCACCTGAGCGATAGAAGAACAATAATCTTACTTTAAAAGATATATAGTCACCTTTTAAAAAGTAGGTATAAGTGGAAAATATCATGGAGAAAATCTTGGGGTCAAAATCCAATTCTACTGTTGTAACTTTGGGGGAAGAAAGTGATTACATAAAGTGGAATAATACCTAAATTTCACGGTTGTTATGTGACTTGATGAAATTATATAAAGAGCTATAAGAAATCAGATTCCCCTTTCAAAACTGGAACCAGAGAAGAAATCATAATTATTATTAGCTGTCAGGAATGACAGAAGGAGTATATTTCTGATTACTATTAAAATGGGATGATGACAGATGATCTGCATCTCCACACCACCCTTCTACTATAGATGATATTTTTATGTTGATCTTAAATTTAATAACCTTACTTTTAACTCTCTGGTTACTAAAATAACTATTCTATCAATAAAAAATAATTAAGACTTCAGAGAGTATCAACATTAGTCTTCTGACCCTTATGCCATAGAACAGAAATATATATATATCCTTCTAAGTTTTGAAGGATAAAAAAAAGAAGAAGACCATCTTTTATTTAGCTAATATACGAAACCTTAGTCAGGTAAGCAAACAGTTTCTATAACCAAACAAGATAATTTAAAATCACATGGAACTTTTGGTCATTATGCCAAAATATCCATTCATAAGTAGAAGATAAAGTCTGGCCTTAACTAAACCGGCAGCAGGAATATGAACCTATATGAATAGTTCGCTTGCACAACCAAAGGTGATAAGAAAAAGAAACCTTGAGAAAAAATCTTGATGGGAAATACCCAATCAGGTTACTTCTTGAGTAGGGAGATATCCTTAGACTAACGCAATCTTTCTAGTTGCTGTAGTAGAATTCAATCTGTGTAGCTTATATCCTAGTTATTCTATTATATTTCTATAAGTATGAGGACAGTTGATGTGATACTATACATGATGGGGAATGAGTACCTATGTTCTAAGTTAATCTGGGAATTTATTGGAGTCAATAATGATTCCCAAATCATATTGGAAGAAACATGTCCATAAGAGACATTAGAATACCCTGGAGAAAATATAATAGAGTGCCGGGGTCCAGCCCTGGCTGATCCAGGGTATTCGAAGGAGAGACGGCATAGGCGACCTATTTATTTAAATATTTATCAAAGATATAAAAAGTAATAGGATGAGGATAGCTCAGTGAGGAAATTCAGTGGAGAAAAGCGGCTGAAATAAGGATAGCTCAGTAGGAAAATTCAGTGAAGAAAAGAGGCTGAGTAGCTTGACGTGGGAGACCAATAAAACTTCAAGACAAGAAGTTTGCACCACTTACGTAGGCCACAGGCGTCCTTCCGTTCTCCCAAAGGAGAGGAGATACTGAGGCCTCCCCGGTTGGATCTTAGAAGCCCAGGCATAATTAGCAAGCATGGCGGGTTCCGTGCTCCAGATGGAGACTCAGCCAGAATTTGAGAGAAAGAGCGACATGGGGAGACCAAGTTTCGGTGAACAAGGCCCGCACTTTATTTTCCAAAGTAGTTTTATACCTTAAGTTGTGCATAGAGGATAATGGGGGAAGGGGTGGAGTCATGCAAGGACAGCAGCTCCTGGTCCTAATCGAAGCCAGGCTTTCAAACTTATCATATGCAAAATTTCAGGTGAATTACATCATCTTCTGGCCAGGAGGCCTGTTAACATTTTAAGAAACTTATCTTTCTCTAAAGGTGATTATTCCAAAGTCAGGCACCAGCCTCCAAAAAAGCATTGGACAAAGCTGCATTCCTATAGGGCAAAGGTGAGGTGGGCTCAATCAAGAAAAGAGTTAACTCAAGGGTCCAAGGTTACAAACATTGAGGCTACTACTTACATTTCTATACACCCATTATATCAATCAATACACTGCCAAGGACACAGTAGGTAAGGAGTATGGAGACTTAGCAGCAAACATTGGCCCAATAAGTGAAAAACCCTTCACCAATACAATTTCTAATCAATCTTTTAACTACTCAAAGGAATCTGTGTTTAGATAGTTAGAACATCTCCTGCCTCTCACAGTTGGGAGGCTCTGAACAATCACATGTGGCTGGAAAAACCTATTCAGGCAGGCTAGAGGATTTCCAAAGGAGTTTGTAGGTTGAAACACTGTCACACCCAGGAATTATTAACTGGAGCTGTAAGCTAACTCTTTTTTCAGAGAGAGGTAGTGGGGGACAGCCCCCTGTAAAGTCAGAGGTGTAGGTGAAAGCACAAAGCAGAAAGTAGGCAGATTCTGGTTTTGGGGGTAGATGCTCGAGAATTTCCAGGGAGACCCCTGAGGCTTGATCCCACCTTTGCCTATGCTGAGCCTCCTTCCTCATGACCTTTGTCATGGGTGGAGTTCCTCACGCTGGCTCCTGGCAGTGATAGAATTCCAGTTAAGCTATTCCAGATCCTGAAAGATGATGCTGTGGAAAGTGCTGCACTCAATATGCAATATGCTGGCTCCCGGCAATACAGAGAAAAAAAGCAGGTCAATGGTGGCAGAGTTTGGAGAAATGTGGGAGGGCTTAATTATACAAAGGCATTCCAAAAAGATTTTGAGGATGATGGAATTCTTCTGAATGTAATTATAGAGGCAAATGCATTTCTGTATGCATTTGTTAAAACAAACAAGACTATAAACCACGAAGAGTAATTATTATTGTACATACATATTAAAAATACCAGTCAGCATATGGAGGAAAGGTAGAGTGCAGACCATAACAAATGAATCTAACTGTATCATGAATGAATCATAACTACACTAAAATGGATGGGGAAGAAAGGGTAACTTTGGAAAATAAATTTTGATTGACAAAATAAACTATAGAAGCACTGTGTTCTAGTTCATAATGGATTAGTAATTAAGTTACATTATATGTATAAAATTGTTGAAAAATAAGTAAATATGCTATTAATATAAATACACTGTTGACAGCCAGGTTTATCAAGAAGTTATCAATTAAATAGTGGGAAGTTTAGAATTAATTCTGTGGTGTGGAAATGAATTATGTGTGTGCATATGTATATGGAAATGCATGTATTTCAAATACATGCATATATTTCCTGTCTGTATGCACTAAAAGCTATTAAAAACAGTGACATCCCACTAGCAATGAGCATACTTAATCACCCAGTTTGCCATTTCTAATAGCATTTCTTAACAAAAGGGATTATAACTTCCTGGAGACATGGATGATTTTAGGGCTTGTGTAGGGAAATTATAAAATGATCCTGCGGTATCTTGTGGTGCTATAAGTCTAGGAAGGGCTCAAAACAAGCAAACAAGAAAACAAAAAAAGGGTGGAATAATGCCAAAATGGTATGTGAGCCAAACTGAAAGACCAACTCCATAGAAGTTCTGTTGCTCGAGTTGAACAACATTAATGACAACAACAAAATGAAAAATAGTCTAAAGAATAAAGCAATCATACATGATTCCATGCTTATAAAAAGAAAATCGAATAAATACATAAATAATAAATGAGAAGGAACATCTCTTTCAAAAATTACAAAATAATTTCAACAGCACATGTAGGATAAATTGGATAAAACAGAAAACCACTATTAAAACACCATTCTTGCAAACAACATTCACCAATGGATAAGGAATTTAGTGGGAAAAAGTTTAAGTGAGAAGAAAATATTTGCATAGATTCAAAAGATTTTTCCCTAAATATTTAATAAGTATGAAGGGACATATTATTTTAATTATAGAATCTTAGCAAATATCATTTTAAACAAGTAACTGAAATTAACATCTCTATAATACATGTCGGCATCATGTACCCACTGATGTGATGCAGAAAGATGGGTATAATACATCCATAGTATCTTTGCCAATAATGCATGACCATATGTGCGTGGATTTATCTCTGGGCTTTCTATTTTGTTCCATTGATCAATATTTCTGTCTTTGTGCCAGTACTATACTGTCTTGATAACTGTGGTTTTGTAGTAGAGCCCGAAGTCAGGTAGATTGATTTCTCCAGTTCCATTCTTCTTTCTCAAGATAGCTTAGGGTATTCAAGGTTTTTTGTATTTCCATACAAATTGTGAAATTATTTGTTCTAGCTCTGTGAAGAATACCGTTGGTAGCTTGGTAGGGATTGCATTGAATCTATAAATTGCTTTGAGTAGTATACTCATTTTCACTATATTGATTCTTCCAATCCATGAACATGGTATATTTCTCCATCTTTTAGTGTCCTCTTTGATTTCTTTCACCAGTGTTTTATAGTTTTCTATATATAGGTCTTTAGTTTCTTTAGGTAGATATATTCCTAAGTATTTTATTCTTTCTGTTGCAATGGTGAATGGAATTGTTTCCTTAATTTCTCTTTCTGTTTTCTCATTATTAGTGTATAGGAATGCAAGGGATTTCTGTGTGTTGATTATATATCCTGCAACTTTACTATAGTCATTGATTAGTTCTACTGATTTTCTGGTGGAGTCTTTAGGGTTTTCTATGTAGAGGATCATGTCATCTGCAAATAGTGAGAGTTTTACTACTTCTTTTCCAATTTGGATTCCTTTTATTTCTTTTTCTGCTCTGATTGCTGTGGCCAAAACTTCCAAAACTATGTTGAATAGTAATGGTGAAAGTGGGCACCCTTGTCTTGTTCCTGACTTTAGAGGAAATGCTTTCAATTTTTCACCATTGAGGAATGTTTGCTGTGGGTTTGTCATATATAGCTTTTATTATGTTGAGATATGTTCCTTCTATTCCTGCTTTCTGGAGAGTTCTTATCATAAATGGATGTTGAATTTTGTCAAAGGCTTTCTCTGCATCTATTGAGATAATCATATGGTTTTTATTTTTCAATTTGTTAATGTGGTGTATTACATTGATTGATTTGTGGATAATGAAGAATCTTTGCATCCCTGGGATAAAGCCCACTTGGTCATGGTGTATGATCTTCTTAATGTGTTGTTGGATTCTGACTGCTAGAATTTTGTTAAAGATTTTTGCATCTATGTTCATCAGTGATATTGGCCTGTAGTTTTCTTTTTTTGTGGGATCTTTGTCAGGTTTTGGTATTAGGGTGATGGTTGCCTCATAGAATGAGTTTGGAAGTTTACCTTCCTCTGCAATTTTCTGGAAGAGTTTGAGCAGGATAGGTGTTAGCTCTTCTCTAAATTTTTGGTAGAATTCAGCTGTGAAGCCATCTGGACCTGGGCTTTTGTTTGCTGGAAGATTTTTGATTACAGTTTCAATTTCCGTGCTTGTGTTGGGTCTGTTAAGATTTTCTATTTCTTCCTGGTCGAGTTTTGGAAAGTTGTACTTTTCTAAGAATTTGTCCATTTCTTCCACGTTGTCCATTTTATTGGCATATAATTGTTGATAGTAGTCTCTTATGATCCTTTGTATTTCTGTGCTGCCTGTTGTGATCTCTCCATTTTCATTTCTAGTTTTATTGATTTGATTTTTCTCCCTTTGTTTCTTGATGAGTCTGGCTAATGGTTTGTCAATTTTATTTATCCTTTCAAAGAACCAGCTTTTGGCTTTGTTGATTTTTGCTATGGTCTCTTTTGTTTCTCTTGCATTTATTTCTGCCCTAATTTTTAAGATTTCTTTCCTTCTACTAACCTTGGGGTTCTTCACTTCTTCCTCTTCTAGTTGCTTTAGGTGTAGAGTTAGGTTATTTATTTGACTTTTTTCTTGTTTCTTGAGGTATGCCTGTATTGCTATGAACTTTCTCCTTAGGACTGCTTTTACAGTGCCCCACAGGTTTTGGGTTGTTGTGTTTTCATTTTCATTCGTTTCTATGGAAATTTTGATTTCTTTTTTGATTTCTTCTGTGATTTGTTGGTTATTCAGCAGCATGTTGTTCAGGCTCCATATGTTGGAATTTTTAATAGTTTTTCTCCTATAATTGAGATCTAATCTTACTCCACGCACATATGGACACCTTATCTTTGACAAAGGAGGCAAGAATATACAATGGATTAAAGACAATCTCTTTAACAAGTGGTACTGGGAAATCTGGTCACCCATTGTAAAAGAATGAAACTAGAACACTTTCTAACACCATACACAAAAATAAACTCAAAATGGATTAAAGATCTAAACGTAAGACCAGAAACTATAAAACTCCTACAGGAGAACATAGGCAAAACACTCTCTGACATACAACACAGCAGGATCCTCTATGACCCACCCTCCAGAATATTGGAAATAAAAGCAAAAATAAACAAATGGGACCTAATTAAACTTAAAAGCTTCTGCACATCAAAGGAGATTATTAGCAAGGTGAAAAGGCAGCCTTCAGAATGGGAGAAAATAATAGCAAATGAAGCAACTGACAAACAACTAATCTCAAAAATATACAAGCAACTCCTACAGCTCAACTCCAGAAAAATAAATGACCCAATCAAAAAATGGGCCAAAGAACTAAATAGACATTTCTCCAAAGAAGACATACAGATGGCTAACAAACACATGAAAAGATGCTCAACATCACTCATTATCAGAGAAACGCAAATCAAAACCACTATGAGGTACCATTTCACACCAGTCAGAATGGCTGCGATCCAAAAGTCTACAAGCAATAATGCTGGAGAGGGTGTGGAGAAAAGGCAACCCTCTTACACTGTTGGTGGGAATGCAAACTAGTACAGCCACTATGGAGAACAGTGTGGAGATTCCTTAAAAAACTGGAAATAGAACTGCCTTATGATCCAGCAATCCCACTGCTGGCATACACACTGAGGAAACCAGAAGGGAAAGAGACACGTGTACCCCAATGTTCATCGCAGCACTGTTTATAATAGCCAGGACATGGAAGCAACCTAGATGTCCATCAGTAGATGAATAGATAAGAAAGCAGTGGTACATATACACAATGGAGTATTACTCAGCCATTAAAAAGAATACATTTGAATCAGTTCTAATGAGGTGGATGAAACTGGAGCCTATTATACAGAGTGAAGTAAGCCAGAAGGAAAAACACCAATACAGTATACTAACGCATATATATGGAATTTAGAAAGATGGTAACAATAACCCTGTATATGAGACAGCAAAAGAGACACTGATGTATAGAACAGTCTTACGGACTCTGTTGCAGAGGGAGAGGGTGGGAAGATTTGGGAGAATGGCATTGAAACATGTATAATATCATGTATGAAACGAGTTGCCAGTCCAGGTTCGATGCACGATACTGGATGCTTGGGGCTAGTGCACTGGGACAACCCAGAGCGATTGTATGGGGAGGGAGGAGGGACGAGGGTTCAGGATGGGGAACACATGTATACCTGTGGTGGATTCATTTTGATATTTGGCAAAACTAATACAATTTAGTAAAAAGTTAAAAAAAAAAAA
>NW_011494666.1:115111-149116 GCF_000754665.1 Bison bison bison
AAAAAAAAAAAAAAAAGCATGACCTAGCAATAAACTGTGGAAAATTCTGAAATAGATGGGAATACAAGACCATCTGACCTGCCTCTTGAGAAATTTGTATGCAAGTCAGGAAGCAACAGTTAGAACTGGACATGGAACAACAGACTGGTTCCAAATAGGAAAAGGAGTTTGTCAAGGCTGTATACTGTCACCGTGTTTATTTAACTTATATGCAGAGTACATCATGAGAAACGCTGGACTGGAAGAAACACAAGCTGGAATCAAGATCACCAGGAGAAATACCAATAACCTCAGATATGCAGATGACACCACCCTTATGGCAGAAAGTGAAGAGGAACTCAAAAGCCTCTTGAGGAAAGTGAAAGTGGAGAGTGAAAAAGTTGGCTTAAAGCTCAACATTCAGAAAACGAAGATCATGGCATGTGGGCCCATCACTTCTTGGGAAACATATGGGGAAACAGTGGAAACAGTGGCTGACTTTATTTTTCTGGGCTCCAAAATCACTGCAGATGGTGATTGCAGCCGTGAAATTAAAAGACGCTTACTCTTTGGAAGGCCAACCTAGTCAGCAGAGACATTACTTTACCAACAAAGGTCTGTCTAGTCAAGGTTATAGTTTATCCAGGGGTCATGTATGGATGTGAGAGCTGGACTATAAAGAAAGCTGAATGCTGAAGAATTGATCCTTTTGAACTGTGGTGTTGGAGACTCTTGAGAGTCCCTTGGACTGCAAGGAGATCCAACCAGTCCATCCTAAAGGAGATCAGTCCTGGGTGTTCATTGGAAGGACTGATGTTGAAGCTGAAACTCCAATACTTTGGCCACTGATGGGAAGAGCTGACTCATTTGAAAAGACCCTGATGCTGGGAGGGATTGAGGGCAGGAGGAGAAGGGGACAACAGAGGATGAGATGGTTGGATGGTGTCACCGACTCGACGGACATGAGTTTGGGTGGAATCCGGGAGTTGGTGATGGACAAGGAGGCCTGGCATGCTGTGGTTTATGGGGTCTCAAAGAGTCAGACAGGACTGAGTGACTGAACTGAAATGAACTGAATCTGCAGTTTAGGCACTATGCTGCTGCTGCTGCTGCTGCTGCTAAGTCGCATCAGTTGTGTCCAACTCTGTGCAACTCCATAGACGGCAGCCCACCAGGCTCCCCCATCCCTGGGATTCTCCAGGCAAGAACACTGGAGTGGGTTGCCATCTCCCTCTCCAATGCATGAAAGTGAAAAGTGAAAGTGAAAGTGAAGTCGTGTCTGACTCCTAGCGACCCCATGGACTGAAGCACAGGAGGCTCCTCCATCCATGGGGTTTTCCAGGCAAGAGTACTGGAGTGGGGTGCCATTGCCCTCTCCCACTATAAATGTACCAAAATTACGTTCTTCGTTTTAACAATCATTTAGCTCATGTAAGAATTTAACATAAGGGAAAAAAGATTACATGAATACCATATTTCTTTGTACTGGGTTTTGTAACTCTTTTGCAAATCAAAAATTATCTAAAAAAAAATTTTAAATGTTTAAGTCAAAATTATTGGCATTTAGTTATTATATTAAGAAGATAGTGTTATAAAAATCTCTGTAATAATTATGTGAGGTTTAGTAGAATATTTTGGTCACTGCTCTGAGATGAACTGGATTTAAAAGAAATTCCTTAAAAATATATTTTTTAATTTCTTTTCCCAATATCTTGTTTAAAGAGGACAAATATAGGAATAAAGCTATAAAATGTAATGGCAATTAATAATAAAGCAATATTGGTAACATATTCAACTCTGTATGAAAATTATATTCAATAAAACTTTTTTCCTATGGATTTTGTACTTAAAAACAGTAGGAATATTTAAAATTGTACCACAATGAACCTTTGGGTAATGGTGAGTAGAGGGGAGGGGAAGAAACAGTTCATTTCTAAAGTGTTTAATAAAAAAAGCTTACCTGTGAATTACATCTGATTTTGTTCTGAGATAAGAGAGTTTTGAGCTCATTGAAATTACTGGAATGATAATTTTCTCATAAATATGTAATGTAAAATAGAAAGTTATTGTAGAAAGATGTAGTGTACTATTCGGAGAAGTCAATGGCACCCCACTCCAGTACCTCTTGCTTGGAAAATCCCATGGACGGAGGAGCCTGTTAGGCTGCAATCCATGGGGTCGCTAAGAGTCGGACATGACTGAGTGACTTCACTTTCACTTTTCACTTTCATGCATTGGAGAAGGAATGGCAACCCACTCCAGTGTTCTTGTCTGGAGAATCCCAGGGATGGGGGAGCCTGGTGGGCTGCCATCTATGGGGTCGCACAGAGTCGGAAACGACTGAAGTGACTTAGCATAGCATAGTGTACTATTGCAGACATATTTAACAAAGCTCCATGAAAGTATATTTTATTAGAGTGCTGTCCTATTAAAGAACTGTTTTAGGATGCATCTAGATTACTATTACATTACATCCTGGGAGAAAAACAATTAAAACTGGACTTTTCATTTCAACCATTCAGAATATATGCCTAATGCACAAGAAACTGCACTAGGAAGTGAGGGGGAAGAGTACAAGAATAGAAAGCAGCCAGCTAACAGAATAGGATAGAACACAGCAGTAATATTTTGCTTTGGATTGGTCAAAATCCATTTAAGATTCTAGCTGAGGCAACCGACAAACAACTAATCTCAAAAATATACAAGCAACTCCTACAGCTCAACTCCAGAAAAATAAATGACCCAATCAAAAAATGGGCCAAAGATCTAAATAGACATTTCTCCAAGGAGGACATACAGATGGCTGACAAACACATGAAAAGATGCTCAACATCACTCATTATCAGAGAAATGCAAATCAAAACCACTATGAGATACCATTTCACACCAGTCAGAATGGCTGCGATCCAAAAGTCTACAAATAATAAATGCTGGAGAGGGTGTGGAGAAAAGGGAACCCTCTTACACTGTTGGTGGGAATGCAAACTAGTACAGCCACTATGGAGAACAGTGTGGAGATTCCTTAAAAAACTGGAAATAGAACTGCCTTATGATCCAGCAATCCCACTGCTGGGCCTACACACTGAGGAAACCAGAAGGGAAAGAGACACGTGTACCCCAATGTTCATCGCAGCACTGTTTATAATAGCCAGGACATGGAAGCAACCTAGATGTCCATCAGCAGATGAATGGATAAGAAAGCAGTGGTACATATACACAATGGAGTATTACTCAGCCATTAAAAAGAATACATTTGAATCAGTTCTAATGAGGTGGATGAAACTGGAGCCTATTATACAGAGTGAAGTAAGCCAGAAGGAAAAACACCAATACAGTATACTAACGCATATATATGGAATTTAGAAAGATGGTAATGATAACCCTGTATACGAGACAGCAAAAGAGACACTGATGTATAGAACAGGCTTATGGACTCTGGAAGAGGGAGAGGATGGGAAGATTTGGGAGAATGGCATTGAAACATGTATAATATCATGTATGAAATGAGATGCCAGTCCAGGTTCAATGCACGATGCTGGATGCTTGGGGCTGGTGCACTGGGACGACCCAGAGGGATGGTATGGGGAGGGAGGAGGGAGGAGGGTTCAGGATGGGGAACATGAGAAATAAAGGAATAAAAAATTAAAAAAAAAAAAGTAAAAAGAATTAAGTTATACAAAACATGGAAAATTATGAAATCCCCTAAAAGATGATGCACTGTCTTTAAAAAATATATTATCCTGCAGTTTTCCTATCATAGTGCCCAAAGTACTGCTTTCATTTTCAAGAAGGAATAAAATAAGACTTGAAGGGACTATCTTTATGGTTTGCTTCAAGATTTCATACAAGTTGAGAATTTAGAATTTTTCATTTTCCATTCATAGTGGCAAATAAAAGGAAATTGATAGAGGAAGATGTTTCCAAGTTATTAGATGAATCAGAGGATAAATGGAAAGAGGCAGGTAGCAGCACTCTTAGACTCTGTTAATGATGGCAAAATTGGTCAGGTTATGAGCTTTCAGAGGAATATATTGTTGATGAATCTTCTCAAAACTCAATAATCGATAAATGACCTACATATTCTTAAGGACACAAAAGAAATGTGGTATTTTCATCCAGTTAGTCATTTGACAGGAAAAATGTCACTATGCAATGTTTTGTGACAAGAACTTGGACCATCTTGTTTTGCCAAAATGATGTATGACGATACTCTTTAATATTTTTTATTGTTTGTGTGTCAATGTTTGAGTTGAGGTTTACTATGTTAAAATTCTTGTGAACACTTCAAATAAAGTTTTTTTTCTTACTAAAAAAAAAAAAAGATTCTACCTGAGAATACAGATCAAACCAATTTCTCTACCTCCACTAACAAAATATACACAAGTTTATCCCATCAAAATTTTGCCAGCTTTCAAGAGTTCAGAAACACCTTGAGTCCCATCCATGGAATTAGGCTAAAAAATTCTTGGTATAAGGAAAGTTAGTATCTCATTCAGTTCAGTTCATTCGCTCAGTCATGTCCAACTCTTTGCAATCCCAAGGATTGTAGCACGCCAGGCTTCGCTATTCATCTCTAACTCTTGGAACTTGCTCAAACACATGTCCATCACGTCGGTGATGCCGTCCAACCATTTCATCCTCTGTCTCCCCCTTCTCCTCCTGCCTTTGATCTTTCCCAGCATCAGGGTCTTTTCCAATGAGTCAGCTCTTCACATCAGGTGGCCAAGGTATTGGAGTTTCAGCTTCAGTATCAGTCCTTTCAATGAACATTCAGGACTGATTTTCTTTATTGATTGGTTGTATCTCCTTACAGTCCAAAGGACTCTCAAGAGTTTTTTCCAACACCACAGTTCAAAAGCATCAATTCCTCAGCACTCTGCTTTCTTTATAGTCCAACTTTCACATCCATACATAAAGTGCAAAGTGAAGTAACTCAGTAGTGTCCGAGTCTTTGCCACCACATGGACTGTAGCCTACCACGCTTCTCCATCAATGGGATTTTCCAGGCAAGAGTTCTGGGGTGGGTTGCCATTTCCTTCTCCAGAGGATCTGGATCCATGTATGGATCATGTCATATCCATACGTGACTGCTGGTTAAACCATAGTTTTGACTAAATGGACCTTAGTCGTCAAAGTGATGTCTCTGCTTTTAAATATGCTGTCTTGGTCAGTCATAGCTTTTCTTCCAAGGAGCAAGCAGCTTTTAATTTCATGGCTGCAGTCATCATTTGCTGTAATTTTGGACCCCAGGGCAATAAAGTCTCTCACTGTTTCCATTGTTTCCCCATCTATTTGCTGTGAAGTGATGGGACCAGATGCTATGATCTTAGCTTTCTGAATGTTGAGTTTTAAGCCAGCTTTTTCACTCTCCTCTTTCACTGTCATCAACAGGCTCTTAAGTTCCTCTTTGCTTTTTGCCATAAGGGTGGTGTCATCTGCATATCTGAGGTTATTGACATTTCCCCCAGCATCTTGATTCTAGCTTGTGCTTCATGTAGCCTGGCATTTTGCATGATGTACTCTGCATATTATTTAAATAAGTAGGGTGACAATATACAGCCTTGATGTACTCCTTTCCCAATTTGGAACCAGTCCATTGTTCCATGTCCAGTTCTAACTGTAGCTTCTTGACCTGCATACAGATTTCTCAGGAGGCAGGTAAGAATTTTTCACAGTATGTCATTCGGGAACATAGAAGGGATGGCAATGTTGTCCATTGAATTTAGAGCCATGAATGCTACAATATTTAAACGTGTTACTTCAGTCATCTAAAAGGTTGATTCCATTTATCTGGCTGGCCAAACGGCTGTTTCACCTTCATAATTCTTCTCATTATCAAATTGGTGGTTGACATAGAGAACAGCCATTCATAAAAGAATAGAATTGGTCTTGGACAAAGACATATGTGTTTTTTTGTTCTTCATCTGCCCAGAAATTTTGAAGTTTTTGATGTTTCTAAAATCTTTCCCACAACACGTGAACACAGTGGACATTTTAACTTCAAGATTGAGATCACAGATAACATGCATATTATGGACTTTTCAGATGTCTCCACATCATTAAAAGGAGGACATTTTTCTCACTGACCTCTGGTATTACTAAGGTATTAAACAGGGCTTAAGTGTTAATGTCTGCTTTGTGATTGGTGATATTATTTTTATTATAGTTAGCAAGCTCAATGACACTTGATTACATTTTTTTTTTGTATAATAAATATGTGCCCTATAGCTAGACAAGGCTTAAAGCCAGGATTTTTGATATAATGAAGCTTTACTTGTTGAGATTTGACTTAACAACGTACACAGTTAAAACAATCATACATTTGGCAAATGTTCTAAGATCCAAATACAGCATATATTTTAGTGTAATTTGATTTATGATCAGATTTTCCTTACGCTAGGGACACAGCAAGAATTCTCTGTTTTACTTTATGACCTAAAGGAGACAGCTGTTAAATATGGGATGTTTCCCCATAGGAGCCAAGAAGATTTTTTAGTATGAATATTGCAAACAGAGTAGGCTAGAAAAAAACAAATATTTCTCTTTCCTCTTATGTAATGTTAAAACACTGTAGTATATCACCATTCTAAAATGTTACATTTTTATTGGAGCCTGGCTTAAAACTTAAGCTAGTTTAAAACTCAACATTCAAAACACAAAGTTCAGGGCATCCAGTCCCATCAACTCACAGTGAATAGGTAGGGAAAAAATGGCAACAGTGACAGACTTTATTTTGGGGGGCTCCAGAATCACTGCGAATGGTGGCTGCAGCCATGAAATTAAAAGATGCTTACTCTTTGGAAGAAAAGCTATGACCAACCTAGACAGCATATTAAAAAGCAGAGACATCACTTTGCTGACAAAGGTCCATCTAGTCAAAACTACAGTTTTTCCAGTAGCCACATATTGATGTGAGAGTTGGACCATTAAGAAGGTTGATTGCTGAAAAACTGATGCTTTCATATTGTGGTGCTGGAGAAGACTTGTGAGAGTCCCTTGGGCAGCAAGGAGATCAAATCAGTTAATTCTAAAGGAAATCAACCCTGAATATTCATTGGAAGGACTGATGCTGAAGCTGAAGCTCCAATGCTTTGGCCACCTGATGCGAAGTGTGGACTCATTGGGAAAGACCCTGATGCTGGGAAAGATTGAAGGTGGGAGGAGAAGGGGACAACAGAGGATGAGGTGGTTGAATGGTGTCCAATTCAATGGACATGAGTTTGTTTAAACTCTGGGAGATAGTGAAGGACAGGGAAGCCTAATGTGCTGCTGTCCATGGGGTCACAAAGAGCTGAACACAACTGAGTGACATAGCAACAATATTGAAACAACAACAATGGATGATGAATGTAAAGTGCTCTTTAATATGAGTAAATTACACTAATTATTAAATCTTTATCAGACACAAGATGAATGACATTGTCACCCACCAGTCTACTGAACAACTTCTAAATATAAAGTGGCATCAAGATTAATAAAATAAAGCTATTCAAAGAGACAAAAGATATGATGTTCATTTCAACCATGAGTTTGTCATTTTCAACAATTTAAAATGGCATAATCTCTTTTTTTTTCCAAAGTACAACAACATTTGTATTGAGTGAATTTTTTGCTGTTATCAGAGGACTTTTAAATATTCAAGATACATTAGAGAGCATACTTAGTTACCATGAATACATTCATTTATCTTTTGAAAGAAATGCTAAATATTAATACATAATAAAATATTATTTCTTTTATTGGTTATTTGCCTGTTTTTAATAATACAATTTTTGGTGTGTAATAGAAGGGTTTTTATTGTGTTGTACATTATTTTTCATAGTGGAGGAACACCACAAAGAGATGGCCATAATTGTTTCAGGGCAGTCCTGAACTGAACAAGTTAGAAAGAAAAACAAACTGGCAATCAAAGACTAAGTAAAGTGATACTTAAAAGACAATGCCAGATGTCCTGATGGGGGTTGTTTTATGTAAATGTATTAGAAAATGGGAATTCTGCAAATATCCAGGAATAAAAACCAACCAGGGCAGAGCTGATATCACATGTAAACATTTTAGCTCATCAATCTGGACAGCCACTGTATATGAGTGGGACTAAGTTGTTATACAGTCATAATCTAAACATCATAAGCTTTGTTCTTGGCACTTTGCTAATACACATTTCTCCCACTTACAGGGGTCTTTGCAGTTTTCACCACAGCACTCCAGGCTTTTCTCAGAGGTAATCTGATACAGAAAGATCTAAATGAGATGAAAACTCAGAGAGCATCCAAAGTAAACCTCATAAATAATAGTAATTCCCTTATTCTGATTTCATATTTGACCAGATGGGTGAAATTTAGAAGTAAGATAAAGAAAGTAAAAAATATTTTATAAAACTGGATGGACTCTGGATTAATATTTTATTATGCCTTTAAACCTTTTCAGTTGAACATGCTATGCTGAGAATCTGGAAACAAACATGATTTTACAGTACAAACTCTATCATGTCATTCATAAACATTTGGTTAAAATGATGAAAATGTCAGTCTGTGGTCTCCTTCACCTACACTCACTTCTTTCCTCCTCTTTTGTCTCCTTTATCCTTCTCTTTACTTTCTTCCTTACTCTGAGAATAGCAGACATTGCTTTCAACTTTGGGGTCTCAACCTCAGTGATGGACTTCACAAAGCTCTGCCTAACTTGCTTATTTAATCATAATTCTCCTAAAATACACATTGCTATAAAGGTCAGAATTTTTTGTTCTTCTGGAACACATAAGTACACATAAGAAAGAGAAAATTTCTTTAATGTCCATCCAGTTCAGGTTTGAACTTCAAACCTCTAATCTTACAGGATTAAAGATGTGGGATAGGAAAGAAATTTTCAATCACCTGACATATGCTTATTACTAGTATCCAGTGTCTCCCATGCTCACTCATGATACCAATAAATTTTAGGGTGAATATAGATGGTTTAATTCACCAAGTCTTGACCCAAAGTAAAGATTTAATCCTTTAATGCAAGCAGAGGACATGAGATAAGAGACCAGACAGAATAGAAGGCTTGTCAAAGATATTTAGAAGACTCAAAGACAGAAAAATGAACAAGGACTCACACAAACATGTACTGTTTTATCTCTCATCCTGATTATGACTGTAATGAAATTAGATCATAATTTCTTTCTTACAGTACTTAAAAATTGAATCTAACATTATTTATTCACATCAAAACAGGTGAGCATGTTAAAATGCTTAGAATCTCTAAAAATATTTGGAGTTTCTTAAAATTTGACCAGATTTTGAAATTTCTAAACTCAATGCAATGCAAACAAAACTTGCTTTACTTTTTTCTCCCTTAATTAATCCCCATGCATTCTCAGTCACTCAGTCATGTCCAACTCTATGAGACCCCATGGACTGTAGCCTGCCAGGCTCCTTTATCCATGGGATTTCCCAGGCAAGAATACTGGAGACTGTTGCCGTTTTCTTCTCTAGGGGATCCTCCTGACCCAGAAATCAAATCGATTCTTCCTGCATTGCCCGTGGATTCTTTACCACTGAGCCACTGAGGAAGCCCTTAATTTTTATGGTTTTATATCAATTCTCTTTTCTCAGTCCCTGGATGAGAAGAATACAGGGGAATTTCCATGTTTAAGGTCACATTCAGTTGCAAATGTGTTTGTTTGTTTTATATATATATATATATATAAAATTGCAATTTTCTTCTGGGATTTAAATTTCAAATCTAACCCAAAACATCAAGCATGGCTAACTCAAGGCTTCCTCTCTCTCCTGTAGTTGAAGTCTAATCCTTAGCTAGTGAACTCACAGCAGAGGAAGTGTTAAAACCCAGGGTTTTGTTTGTCAGTTTTGTTGTCTTCTCCTCCCTTGATATTCTGGATCCTTGCAAATTGAAAGAAAAAGAGAATGTCAGAGGAAGAGGGCAAAATTCTTTACATCTAAGTTGGATTATTTGCAATTTTTCTTTCATTGTCAATGCCTACAAATGCAGCAAGCACCCAAATGCTCTGTCTTCCAAGGGCAGTGTTAATAGAGTCTACAAAATTTTCCCTGTGAATATGCATATACTGTAATTGCCTAATATTCACTCTCTGGTGGCCTCTGGTAACTCACCTTTAGTTCTGACCTCTGGAATCTCCCTCTAGACAGGAAGGTCAGGCAGCCAGCCCTCACTGGTGAGATCACATCGAATGATGCCAGTTATGTGCCGTGGCATTTGCTTCACCCAGAAGAAAGGCATAGCTTCTTGCCAGAGTGCATTTACTTTATGGTTTATGAGATTAGCTGTGCACAGAACAAGTTGAGTGAATGACCATATTGTTGTGTAACAGGGTACTGCTGCTTGCCACGACTATCACTGGGAAGTAAGCAACTTCCTGTCACTTCCAGGAAGTTCCAGAAAATCTTCCATCTTGGGCCTGCAGAGAACTAAGAATATATACTTATATTCATATATAATCTAGAACTCTCTTCTATGGGATGAGGGAAGGTGTTAGGTTGCTTTTTAATCAACTTACGTCAAGGTATATTTAAGTTCTGGATATTAGTGGCTAGCTGTACATCTCTTTAGAATATCAGTGAGCTTTTCAAAACTATGGTTTTTCCAGTAATCATGTATGGATGTGAGAGTTGGATTATAAAGAAAGCTGAGCACTGAAGAATTGATGTTTTTGAACTATGGTGCTGGATAAAACTCTTGACAGTCCCTTGGACTGCAAAGAGCTCCAACCAGTCAGTCCCAAAGGAAATCAACCCTGAATATTCATTGGAAGGACTGATGCTGAAGCTGAAACTTCAATACTTTGGCCACCTGATGTGAAGAACTGACTCCTTGGAAAAGACCCTGATGCTGGGAAAGATTGAAGGCAGGAAGAGAAGGGGAAGACAGAGGATGAGATGGTTGGATGACATCACTGACTCAATGGACATGAGTTTGAACAAGCTCCAGGCATTGGTGATGGACAGGGAGGCCTGGTGTTCTGCAGTCCATGAGGTCGCAGAGAGTTGGACGTGACTGAGTGACTGAACTGACTGAGCTTATCTAATATTCTTGTTCTTTTGGGACTTTCAGAGCCAAAATGTTGAGGAAAATGGTAAATACCCCATTCAGCATCCATTAATGTTTATAAATTAATATTATAATTTTGGCATAGTCCAGTCTTTCTGTATATATTATGTTTTGCTTAAATCTATTTTAAACAAATGAGTTAAAAGCTAATGCCTCAAATAGTCTGCCACTAATTATGCTTGCTTAAAGATTTAAAAAGTTTCATTTGAATTCTACTTTGTATTTATTTTATTATAAAAATGTGTTTTTTAAAAACTGTCTTTGCTGCATCTATTGAAATGACCACCTGTGTTTCAACCATTAGGCCTATTAATGTGGTGAATAACACGTATTTATGTTAAAGATATATCAGTTAGGAGTGCTGTCACTTGCAAATAATCACAAAACTAAACTAACAACAATATAAGCAAATTTTCCTCCACATAAGTCAAGAGATGGCTAGTAGACAAAATTAATAATTCATTACTTAAACATGGAGTCTGGGATCCAGGCTTTTATCATCTTTTCACTGTGCCATTCTTAGCTTATTGTATTTCATTCTCATAATTTTACCTAATAGTTCTAGGGTAGCTACTAGAGCTTCAGACCTCATGTCATCATTCAATAAAGAGATGGAAAAGGGTGACTTTAAATCGTTGTCCCTTTTGTTGAGAGAGAGAAAAAAAGTATTCCATTCAAATATTCTGGTAGATTTAATACTATTTCATTGGATACAACTTTATCAAATGGTATCTTTGCAAAGATATGAAAGTGAAATTTAAAGGAGAAATTACTTACCAGGTAAATACAGTTCTTATTAGCAAGCAGAAAGAAAAGAATATATATTAGGTAGGTGTATAATTTGTCTGGGTTTCCCTTTTGGCTCAGACTGTAAAGAATCTGTCTGCAATGCAGGAGACACAAGTTCAATTCCTGGATTGAGAAAATCTCCTGGAGAAAGGAATGGCTACCTACTCCAGTTTTCTTGCCTGAAGAATTCCATGGACAGAGGAGCCTCGTGGGCTACAGTTCATGGGGTTGCAAAGAGTCAAACACAACTAGGCGACTAACATAAACACACAAAAGTCTTGTCTACAAAGCCATCCTTGCATTTCTAGGTTAGAGCCAAATTGAATAGCATGAGGATTTTTATGTTAATATTGTTAATTTTTTTTTCATGTATGGAATATTTAATTATTTTTCAGAAGTGAGATTGACCTACATTTTTTTCTTTCTGACTTGGGTATCAAGATTATACTAAATTTATAAAACAATTTTAGGAGTGTTCCTTTATTTCTATAGTCTCAAAGGCTTTATGCAGTCCTGAAATTTTACCTTAAATTAAGTTAGTCAGCCTGAAATACACTATATCTCAGGGATAAACATAATGCATCCAACCTTTTATGGGCTTTTCCTTTTTTAAAAACTGTTTAGTTGGTTCCCTAAAAATCAAAATGCATTTGTTTAACCTTCCATTTTTATAATATATTCCTAGGTATTTGTTCATTTGCCTTTCAGAAAATTGGCTTTCTTGAATGGCTAGATAGAAAGCTCCTCAATGAAGCAAAATGTTTGGTTTGGTTTTCTTTTTTTTTTGACTGAGAATAATCATAACTCTTTATTAAGCATCTTTTATATGCCAGTCGTGGTACTGGGCATCTTATTTATCTTTTTTTTTTTTAAAGAAAATAAAACTCCACATATCTCTCCTTGACAAGGCTAGAATCATACAGTGACAAACGGTTCACAAGACCATTTAATCCTGCTCTTTGTACTTTTCCACCTCTTTATGTCAACTAGCCAGGTAAATACATCTTCAGTATTCCAGTCAAGAATTACACTAAACATAGTACAGAAGCTAAGGACAGCTGATTGTAGAGGGAGAAACAAAGAAGGATACCCAAGGATTTGTTTGTCATATGATCATAGATGTGTTTCATGTGTCGTAAATTAACAAAGATTTCTAAAGTATATACAAGACCAAAACACCAGAGGCAAATTGCTGTCCCAATGTTATCAGATTCTTTAATCTAAAGCATACATTCTCACCTCTAGCTAATAAGGAACATGTCTCTCCACCTAATTCAAACACCAGTGTTTTTAAATTGTTCCCATTTTATATCTTTAGGAAGAATTATATTTCTCTTATGGGGTGTAAGAGCTGAGCACCTATACCACTTTTTTGCTGAATATTGATTGGAGGGAAAATATAAAGAGGGCTACTGCTATTCTTGGTCATATTTGGCATTATATTCATGATTGCAAAATAACTTCAAAGTCCCCTACTTTTCTGCTTTGTGCCTTAGCATCTTGTAGGTCAGTGTATTCTCTGAATTTTAAAAAATTTTTATTACGTTATTATTTGTATTTTGGTCATGCCACAGGGCACTGATGATCCTAGTTTCCTGACCAGGGATTAAACCGTGCCCTCTGCAGACAAAGCATAGAATCTTAACCACTGGACTGCCAAAAAGTGAAGTGAAGTGAAGTAGCTCAGTTGTGTCCAACTCTTTGCGACCCCATGGACTGTAGCCTACCAGGCTCTTCCCTCCATGGGATTCTCCAGGCAAGAGTACTGGAGTGGGTTGCCATTTCCTTCTCCAGGGGATCTTCCCAGCCCAGGGATCAAACCCGGGTCTCCTGCATTGCAGGCAGGCGCTTTAACCTCTGAGTCACCAGGACTGCTAAGAAAGTTTCCCCAACTGCATTTTTAGCTTTCTCACCTGCTATGCAATGTTTGTCAAAAGAGATGCTTCAATCTTTCCTTAGATGTGTGTTGACTTTTCACCTTTACTTATTCATTTCCTTGAGGCTTAATTATTTTTAATTTTTCTATTTGTAGACAATTGAAATTGTGTGCAATTTTAAAGACCAAATTCAATGTTGTATCTATTCAAGAGAGTCTTTTCCTGTTGCCCTCTCTATGCTTATGCTCCTATGTGTGTTTGTGTGTTAGTCACTCAGTCATGTCTCCCTCTTAGTGATATCATAGACTGTAGCCCACCAGGCTCCTCTGTCCATGGGATTCTCCAGGCAAGAACATTTTAGTGAGTAGCCATTCCCTTCACCATGGGATCGTCCAGCTCAGGGATTGAACCCGGGTCTCCTGCATTGCAGACAGATTCTTTCCCCTCTGAGCCATCAGGTTAGCCTTTATGCTTCTATGGGGCATATGATAACCTAAGATTTTTTTCCAACCTGGGCTCTAGACTTAAAGCAGAAGAGATCAGTCTTGCCTAGGCATTCAATATTCCATGGAATTCTACAACACTATGACTCTTTGTAAAACCTCAGTGATCGTCTCTGGATCTCACATTTTGTCATTAAGGATTCAACTGTCCTCAGTTCATTATTCTTCTGCAAGATATTAAGGCAACTTGTTCCTTCCACATCTTCAAAATAACTGGATCACTATAACAGACAGGGAGTTCTCTGTCCCTGGGGATGTTTTCCAAAGGTATATTTCAGCATATTTTATAGAACTGGGAAAATTTTTCCAAGTTTTCAAGCTGGAAGATGAGCCCTTCATTTGCCAAAAAATACGTTATAGTCTGTCTGATCACTTTTGCTTCCAACAGTGTTAATGCACATCTTCTAGGAAGCAGACTCCAAGAAGAAATAAGAAGTGAAAGAGATTTATCAGAGAGGTGTTTATAAAAAGTCTAAGGGAGAAGGCTCAAGAATTAATAGAAGGTTCCCTGTTTTATTATTATATGTCAATCCCAATCTCCCAATTTATTCCTCTCTTATCCCCTGGAAAAAGAATCTTAAAAAGAGTGCATATATGAATATGTATAACTGATCCACTTTGCAATACACCTGAAATTAACACATTGTAAATCAATCATACTCAAAAAAAAAAAAATTTTGATTTACAATATTCTGGTGGCTCAGATGGTAAAGAATCTGCCTGCAATGCTCAAGACCCATGTTCTACCCCTGGTTTGGGAAGATCTCCTGGAATTGTTACCCACTGTAGTATTCTTGCCTGGAAAATTCCACAGGCAGACGAGCCTGAAGGGGTACAGTCCATGAGGTCACAAAGAATCGGACATGACTGGGTGACTAAGACTTTCACTTCACTTTTCAAAATAAATTTTTTAAAAAAGTAAAATTAAATAATAAATGAAAGAGAGAAAAAAAAGAATAAGCAGAGATATGCCATAAGTCATGATGTAGGCCTGAGACTTGAGACAGAAGAAAGAAAGAAAAAAATCAAAGATTAGGTAGTGAGAGCCTCAGATGGCCAGGTAGTTCTGAGGAAGTCTTGGGTGGGCTGCTGGGAAGCCCCAGAGCAAGTAATGTCCACTTCAGGAATCCTTAGTTGGGTAGAAATGGACAGGTTCTTGTACCCCACTGTGGATACATTGGCTAGTGGCAACTCGGGCACTGTGTGGTCTCAGTTGAATGCTGCAGGAAATCCAAAGGCAATCAATTAATTACATTCTTTACAGTGTGGTTTTCTGTTGAAAATCTGAGAAGCACACTTTCACAGCTTCTTTGGTTCCTTACACAAGAGTGAATGCAACCAAAGGAACAGATCTGTGAATAATAATTAAAAATAATAATAATAATAATGCCTACAAAACAACCAGTTGAAGAACTGAACTTTGCCAGCATCTTAGAAATCTCTTGTGTCCCCAAATAAGCATGACCCTTTTATTCTTCCTCATTAATTTGACTTCCAATACCATGCATTTTTATCAGCTATTATGGGACGTCATACATAAAGTACTTTCTCCTGTGTTGGCTGATTTCACTTAACATTACTTTTGTAGATTCATATACATTGCTGTATGCAGTTATCAAGGATAAAATTGTTATGAAAAATCATGCCAATGACTTGAGTTCCTCATCCCAAATTTTCCCTTGGAGCTCTTCATTAGAACTGTTGTGTCTTAAGGATTATGTATATTCAACTTCAGTGGCTAATGTTAAAATATTTTCCAAAGGGTCTGTGCCAATTATCCTTTCTTGGCAGGATGTAAGAAAACAGTTGCTCTGTATCTTTAACCACTTCAAGAGTGTGTAGTGGTGTCTCTTTGTGGTTTTAAATAATATCTTTAATATGGCTATCTTTATACATTCAAATCTTTCAGTCTTTTCCTTATGAATAATTCAGCATATTTAGACTTTTGTTTAATGGCCCTCTATATGAAAATCAAATAAATATAAATATGTTCTTTTAATTCAAACAGTTATTGCTATTTTATTTTGATTTCTTTATTTTTCCTACAGTTTGCTTACTACAGAGAAATATTCTGAAATTTTCTCTGGAGTAACTAGCCAATTTTACCACATTGTTTATGAAAATACAATTTAATCTCCTTCAAATTGTATTGTCTCAATTATTTTGTTAAGTATTTATGTAGGCTTCATAAAGTTTCAGGACTATTTCTTCTATTTCAATGATATGTCCATGATTAAGGCCATATAAGTTTATTTATTGTGATTTTAATATATTCTTTATTATTTAATTGTCATTCAAGCAATATGTTTATATAGTTACATCAGCTGTTCTTATTTTATTCCCACTTAAAAATAATTATCAGCTCTTTCACTTTTTCATTGTTTTATACAAATCTTGTGTTTAAAAAGTGTGGATGTCATTTTGAATTACATTAAATATATTTGGGAAAGTGCTTTTAATATAATATCCTCCAATCCAAGAAAATAGCAGTTTTACCAATATTCTCAAGTTTTTCTCTCAATTCAAGGCTATAATTATTGATTTTTGTTTTGCTTTTAATGCTTATATCAAACTTTTATTGTTGGATGATTTCCTATTTGTATATAATAGTGGATTTCTACTGCCTGCTGTCCTTTAATTTCTTTTATTGAGATCCCAGCTGATCTCCAGATGTTTTCTTGGCAAATGTTTAACATGGACAAACTAAGTAGGTCGTCACAACTCAGTCTTTTATTGCTTCAGAATTACTTTATGTGGCTCCCTCAAGGGAAAAAAATATCACTGCAATAAATTCTAATCATAGGAAAAACCAAGGGATTACTGTGTACTGGACACCACACTAACTGATCTACATCTAATAACTCATTAATTTCTTTATTATAGTGAAATTTACTGTTACCAGCTCCATTTCACAGATGAGAGAAATGAAGCACAGAAAAATTAACTTTTCATGTTTCATACAGCTTATCAGTGAGGACAGATTTAAAGCTATATTGACTTGTGCTGCTTGTGCACTTCTGATCAGCACACTGTATGTTATTTTTGTATTTAAAAACATGTACAACACACAAATTTTGTAACCTCAAAATTAGAGAAGGATAAATTTAAACACAAGAGAAAGCATGTCTGAAATGGTATAGATTTCACTGAAAGAGGAGATAATGGTAACAAAATAAGAAATCATAAGAAATTAATCATTCTGTAATTGGGAAAACTCAGGATGGTAATAAAAAAAGGTAAATATTGGCGAAATATCATAGAAGATTAATGTTCAGTCTAACCATGTCAGCTTTGAAATAAGGTAGATGAAACCATGGATAGGTCTTGATGAATTATTTAGGAAAAAACATAGATGTATGCATAATTTCTATAATAGATATAAATAAAATTATTTTTTTTAAATACAGTTTTCTATATGAAAATAGAGAGTACTGGGTTTCACACCTAGACCAAAATCCACTATAAAAAAATCCATTTTACATTCTGATACATGTCAACAACAGCAAAATAATGCATGAGAAAATAATGCAAATAAGAAAGAAGCGTATCTGGGTTCTTAACAATAGGAATTCAGGAGGCACAGATGTGGGTAACCCCAGTGTTTTCAGGATGAGAAAGAGTCAGAGGCTTATAAAGACAAAACACCATGAGATTATTAAAACTTACCCAGCAACAATTGTGATTGACCCTGATGTGAGTTGGAAAATACTTGTCCTTAAGGAAACATGAGTTATTTCAGGGAAGGGGTTTAATAAGGAGATGGGCTGTCACTAGTTTCTGGCAGATGTTCTAAATGACTTCATTAGGTCAAAAGGTCAGATTCCATCCAGGCTGAAACGTGCAAAGTTACACTCCCTTAATGGCTCTGTTGGCTTAATTTTAGAAAACTCTCTTAACAATACTGACTTCTTTTCGATTTTCCTTTTATACTTTTCCCTTTTGATTAAGATCTTTCTTTAGAAAGCACTGATGATCAACCATTGTGTTATTTGGCACCAGTATCAACTCGCTTGGCACTAGGAAATCTCATTCTCAGAGTCATGTCCCAAGGAGAAGAAAAAGAAGTGGTTGGGAGAGAAATACACTTTTAGAGAGTTTATGTTAACATTGGAACAACAAGGAATCATTTGGAAGTGAGTCTTAGGCAGTATCTAAAATGGCAGAAATGTATTGATCTACATTAGGAGGGATTATTTAAGGGTAGTCAATCATCTCCAGACACCAAACTATGATTCTTCTTGTGGAGGATGTCAGCCTATAGCAGCAGTATAGTAACAAGTGATACAAAGTGTGACCAGTTTAAAAACAACAGAGAGTAGAAATTAAAACAATAATTAGCTTAAGTAATTGCAACCTGGATCACAATAAGTCACCAAATCCAGAGAAGAGTCAGCTAAAGATATTTAGATGTCAGGGTTGAACCCTATTTTGACATTTGAAATGTCTCTCATGACATCATCAAGCATTTAGTTAAAGGACAGTTTTAATTCTCAATAATTCCAATTTAAAAGGTTGAAATGTAAACTGGAAACATTAGTTTGGATAGTAATAGCCACATATCAAAGAAAACTAGAAAAATTCAGGATCAGTTTCATTTGCAGATAAAATAACAAAATTTCAAAAACAACAACATTTGAACCTAATATCTAGAAAGGTATTTAATACTAAAATGCAGATCAAGAAGCAACAGTTAGAACCAGATATGCCACAAAGGACTGGTTCCAAATCAGGAAAGGAGTACATCAAAGATTATATGCAGAGTACATCATGCAAAATGCTGGGCTGGATGAATCACAAGCTGGAATCAAGATTGCCTGGAGAAATATTAAAACCTCAGATATGCAGATGACACCACATTAATGGCAGAAAGAAAGAGGAACCAATGAGTCTCTTGAAGAGGGTGAAAAAGGAAAGTGAAAAAACTGGCTTAAAACCCAACATTCAAAAAAAAGAAGATTATGGCATCTAGTCCCATCACTTCACGGCAAATAGATGGGGAAAAAGTAGAAACAGTGTTAGATTTTATTTTCTTGGGCTCCAAAATCATTGCAGATAGTGACTGTAACCATGAAATTAAAAGACACTTGCTCCTTGGAAGGAAAACTATGATGAACCTAGACAGCATATTAAAAAGCAAAGATATCACTTTTTAACGAAGGTATGTCTAGTCAAAGCTATGGTTTTTCCAGTAGTCATGTACAGATGTGAGAGTTGGACCATAAAGAAGGCTGAGTGCCAAAGAATTGTCACCTTTGAATTGTGGTATTGGAGAAGACTCTTGAGAGTTTTTTGGACAGCAAGGAGATCAAACCAGTCAAACAAAAACTCAGCACAAATCTCACCCTATATGAAGCTTACACAAACAACTGGACCAAACTTAGAAGGGCAGAAACCAAAAGGAAGAAATAATTCAATCTTGAAGCCTGGGAAAAGGAAACCTCAAACACAATAAGTTAAAAAAAAATAATGAAAAGGCAGAGAAATACTACACAAATGAAGGAACAAATAAGAAACACAGAAGTCCAAATAAATGAAGAGGAAATAGGCAAACTCTCTGAAAAAGAATTCAGAATAATGATAGTAAAGATGATCAAAAACCTTGAAAACAAAATGAAAATTCAAGATCAACTAACAAATACCTAGAAGAAATAAAGAATAAACACACAGAAACAAACAACACAATTACTGAAACTAAAAACACTGAGAAGAAATCTAGAACTGTGGTGTTGGAGAAGACTCTTGAGAGTCCCTTGGACTTCAAAGAGATCAAACCAGTACATCCTGAAGGAAATCAGTGCTGAATATTCATTGGAAAGACTGATGCTGAAGCTGAAGCTCCAATACTTTGGCCACCTGATGCCTGATGACCACCTGAAGACTCCTTGGAAAAGACCCTGATGCTGGGAAAGATTGAAAGAAGGAGAAGGGGATGACAGAGGAAGAGATGACTGGATGGCATCACCAACTGGATGGACATGAATTTGATCAAGCTGAAGGAGTTGGAGAAGGACAGGGAAGCCTGGCATACTGCAAACCATGGGGTTGCAAAGAGTCAGACACGACTGAGTGATGGAACTAAACTGAGATTCTTATTGAACTCATATAGATAACTATATTGTCATGAAAATAATACTAAGAATTTCCAAATTCTGGGTGGTAAAGTAGGGATGAATATAAATGTTTAATCTGTGTTTGCAAAAGTTTACTTATTAAATCACTGTTTTAGAGAATGTGTTTCCATAAATCAGGGAAAGCAAAATGTAAAAGAACAATATTTCAATTAAAATGTCATTAAAATTATAATCATTCTTATCAGCTAATTCATTCCTAGGTAATTAATTCTTGATCTTTATCATTTGTTAGCTGGTTATAAAGCTATCAGTTTCTTCATTAGATTTCTTTAATTTTTACTTAGTTCAATGATATGATATAAAATTTATCAGTAACCTGCATTCTATGGTGTCAGAGTCCTTTGCATGCATTTTTCTAAAGATGAAATGTATTTATAATTGTTTTAAAGTAACACAATTCATTTTGTCTATAAATGGCAAAGACTTAAAACAACAAGGTTAAAGACTGTATTACAATGTAATTGACAAGAAAATTAAATTCTTTCTGTGTCATGTTTTTGTAGTTCAGTGGATAAGTTAATACCAACTCTTTGCAACTGCATAGAGAGGCCAGCATAACAAGCTTCTCTATTGTTCACTATCTCCCAGAATTTGCTCAAATTTTTTTTTCATTGAGTCAGTGATGCTATATAACCATTGGCTCCTCAGCCAACCTCTTCTTCTTTTGCCTCAATCTTTCCCAGCATCAAGGTCTTTGCATATGGATCAGCTCTTTGCATCAACTGGCCAAAGTATTGGAGCTTCTTCTTGAGCATCAGTGCTTCCAGTGAATATTCATGGTCAATTTTCTTTAGGATTGACTGGTTTGATCTCCTGTCAGTCCAAGGGACTCTCAGGAGTCTTCTCCAGCACCATAGTTCAAAAGCATCAATTTCTTTGAACACAGCCTTCTTTATAGGCCAACTCTCATATCTATACATAACTACTGGAAAAACCATAGATTTGACTATATGGACCATTGACAGCAAAGTGGTGTCTCTGCTTTTTAATATACTGTCTAGGTTTGTCATAACTTTTCTTCCAAGGAGCAAGCATATTTTAATTTCACAGCTGCAGTCATCATCTGGAGTGATTTTGGAACTCAAGAAAATAAAATCTGCCACTGTTTCCACTTTTCCCCCATCTATTTGCCATGAAGTGATGGAACAATATGCTGTGATCTAATTTTTGAATATTGAGTTTTAAGCCAGCTTTTTCACTTTCACCCTCATCAAGAGGCTCTTTAGTTCCTGTTCACTTTCTGCCATTAAAGTAGTACCATCTATATATCTAAAGTTATGATATTTCTCCCAGAAATCTTGATTCCAGCTTGTAATTAATCCAGCCTGGCATTTTGCATGATGTACTCTGCATGTAAGTTAAATAAGCAGGTTGACAATATACAGCTTTGTCATACTCCTTTCCCAATTTTGAACCAGTCCATTGTTCCATGTATGGTTCTAACTATTGCTTCTTGACCTGCATACAGGTTTCTCAGGAGACAGGTAAACTGGACTAGTATGCCCCATTTGAAAATATTCCACAGTTGTGATCCACACAGTCAAAGGTTTTTATGTAGTCGATGAAGCAGAAGTAGATGTTTTTCTAGAATTTCCTTGATTTCTCTATGATCCATGGAATGCTGACAATTTGATCTCTAGTTCCTCTGCCTTTTCTAAACCCAGATTGTACATCTGGAAACTCTTGGTTCACGTACTGCTAAAGCCTAGCTTGAAGGATTTTGACAGTACCCTGACTTGCATATTAAATGAGATCATTTGTACAGTAGTTTGAACATTCTTTGGCATTACCTTTCTTTGGGATTGAAACGAAACTGACTTTTTCTGGTCCTGTGGCCACTGTTGAGTTTTCCAAATTTGCTGACATATTGAGTGTAAGTTTCACAGCATCATATTTTTGGATTTGAAATAGCTCCACTAAAATTCTATCACCTCCACTAGCTTGGTTCATAGTAATGCTTCCTAAGCTTCACACTTCAGAATGTCTGACTTTAGGTGAGTGACAACACCACCATGTTTTCCTAATCATTAGTAATTTTTTTTTTGTATATTTCTTCTGTGTATTCTTGCAACTTCTAATCTCTCCTGCCTGTGTTTGGTTTTTGCCATTTTTGTTTTTATTGTGCCCATTCTTGGATTAAATGTTTTTTTGGTATTTCTAACTTTATTGAGGAGATCTTCTTATCTCTCCTTGCTATTCCCTGGAACTCTGCATTCAGTTGGGTGTATCTTTCCCTTTCTCTATTGCTTCTCACATCTCTTCTTCAGCTATTTGTAAAGCCTTCTGAGACAATCACTTTGCCTTCTTGTGTTTCTTTTTCTTGGTGATGGTTTAGGCACTGCCTCCTGCACAATCTTACAAACTTCTGGGCATAGTTCTTCAGGGACTCAATCTACAAGATCTGATCCCTTGAATCTATTCATCACCTCCACTATATAATCATAAGGGATTTGCTTTAGGTCATACCTCAAGGATCTAAGGTTTTCCCTTCTGTCTTCAACATAAGCCTGAATTTTGCAATAAGGAGCCCATGATCTGAGCCACAGTCAATTTCAGGTCTTGTTTTGCTGACTGGATAGAGATTCTCTATTGTCATCTGAAAAGACTATGATCAAACTGATTTTGGAATTGACCATTTTGTGATATCCACGTGTAAAGTCATCTCTTGTGCTATTGGGTGTTTACTATGAACAGTTTGCTAAAATCGGAGTTTTTCTTGGCAAAACACTATTAGCCTTTGCCCTGCTTCGCTTCGTACTCCAAAGCCAAACTTGCCTTTACTCTAGGTGTCTCTTGACTTCCTACTTTTGTATTCATATCTCCTATGATGAAAAAGACATTTTGATGTTGTTGTTGTTAGTTATAGAAGGTCTTGTAGGTCTTCATAGAATGGGTAAACCATCTTTTTTGGCATCAGTGGTTGCGGCATAGACTTGGATAACTGATATTTAATGGTTTGCCTTGGAAACAAACTAACATCATTCTGTCACTTTTGAGGTTGCACCCAAACACAGCATTTCAAACTCTTTTGTTGACTATGTAAGCTACTACACTTCTTCTAAAGAATCTTGTCCACAGTAGTAGATATAATGTGTAGTGTTAGTCACTCAGTCACATCCGACTCTTTGCGACCTATGAACTATAGCCTGCCAGGCTCCTCTGTCCATGGGACTTTCTAGGCAAGAATACTAGAGTGGGTTGCCTTTCCCTTCTTCAGGGGACCTTCTCCACCCAGGATCAAACCGAGGTCTCCCACATTCCTGGCAGATTCTTTACAATTTGAGCCACCACAGAAGCCCCTGTAGATATAATGGTCATCTGAATTAAATTCGCCCATTCCCTTCTATTTTAGTTCACTGATTCCTAAGATATTGATGTTCACTCTTTCCATCTGCTGCCTGACCATGTTCAGTTTACCTTAATTGGTAACATCCCAGATTCCTGTGTAATATTGTTCTTTACGCATCAGACTTTACTTTCACCACCAGACACATCCACAACTGAGCATCATTTCCACTTTAACACAGCCACTTCATTCTTTTTGGAACTCTTAATAATCATCTTCCACTCTTTCCTAGTAGCTAGCATTGGACACCTTCAGACCTGGGGGAGCTCATCTTCTGGTGTCATATCTTTTTGTTTTTTCATACTGTACCATAGAACATTTAAAATAGCTAGACTTATGACTGATAACATTGTACTAGGACATATGAGATTTCCAGAAATTTCACATCATTTTTTAAATACTTCTGACGTATGGTGGTGGTTTAGTCATTAAGCTGTGCCTACTCATGAGACCCCATGGACTGTAGCCCATTAGGCTCCTCTGTTCATGGAATTTACCAAGAATAATACTGGAGTGGGGTGCCATTTCCTTCTCTAGAAGATCTTCTCAACCCAGGGATCGAACCAGTTGTCTCCTGCATTGCAGGCAGATTCTCTATTAACTCAGCTACTTATAGCATATACCTATACTATAGGTATATGTATATAGTATAGATATAACAACAACAAAAAAGGCAATTATTACCTCTTATTTGACAATGCTTCCTATATAATGTAACATATCAAATAACCCTGATTAATTTTTTAATAAAGAGAGAGAGTAAATCCTTGAGATATTTCAGGGGTCCTCTGAAACATCCTCTATTTCATAATTAGCTCTAAGTAAAAAAAAAAAAAATTAGAATTTGATTTTGGAAAGTTTTTCAAAATAGAATGTTTTTCTTCTTTTTTAATGCTTAGTTAAATAAGATCACAATTCATTATAAAGCAATGCTTAATTTCCCATTTTACCATAGTAACATTAGAAGGCTTCATAGGGCAAATATGGAAGGTTTTATAGTTGTAAAAACCCTGGGTGCACAATATAAAATCTTTGTTTTTCTAGACAAATTTCATTAAAAGCAAACAAAAACAAAGGAAAATACTTTCTTTACAATTTCTCATTAAGACCAGAAGAATAATTAAGGAAACTGTCTAACAGAGAGAAAAACAAAAGTCAATGTTTAATTTTTCACTAGCTTACTTTTCATGTTAAAACTCATCTACTTAGCTAAACGTATTCCAATCTTTGCCAATCCTGACAACATATAAATTCCTTTCTAAAGGCTTCTTTTTCTCACAAGCCTTTTACAACTTTCTATGTCCATGTTAGTGTGACCTTTGTTTTCTTTCCCATTTAAGAAAGCCAGTTTTAGGATAACATCACTTTGTTTTTCCATTAACAAAATGCGTTTCCATTTTTGTACTTAAAATTTTTCTTTCAGTATGAAGATGCTTTTCTTATTGATTTTAGTAGTTTTAATGATGTATATTAATGAAAATGTTTAACCTTAGAAACTTCAATATCTAGTGAAAACTAGGAAGGAAGCAATTTTGAACATTTTAACAATCTATAGACTGGCAAACTTATGAATACATTTTATAATTTCATGCTTTCTTGTACACAGGTTCTTAGTGAGGCACTGAACAAATTTACCAATATTCCCAACTTTCTTTAGTTTTCTGTAAAAGAGCCTGGAATTTGAAGGTATTAGCTGCTCAGTCATATCCCACTCTTTGGGACCCTATGGACTGGAGCCTGCCAAGCTCCTTTGTCCATGGAATTCTCAAAGAACAAGTGGTGCTGGGAAATCTGGTCAGCCACTTGTAAAAGAATGAAACTAGAACACTTTCTAACACCATACACAAAAATAAACTCAAAATGGATTAAAGATCTAAATGTAAGACCAGAAACTATAAAACTCCTAGAGGAGAACATAGGCAAAACACTCTCTGACATACATCACAGCAGGATCCTCTATGACCCACCTCCCAGAATATTGGAAATAAAAGCAAAAATAAACAAATGGGACCTAATTAACCTTAAAAGCTTCTGCACATCAGAGGAAACTATTAGCAAGGTGAAAAGACAGCCTTCAGAATGGGAGAAAATAATAGCAAATGAAGCAACTGACAAACAACTAATCTCAAAAATATACAAGCAACTCCTACAGCTCAACTCCAGAAAAATAAATGACCCAATCAAAAAATGGGCCAAAGAACTAAATAGACATTTCTCCAAAGAAGACATACAGATGGCTAACAAACACATGAAAAGATGCTCAACATCACTCATTATCAGAGAAATGCAAATCAAAACCACTATGAGGTACCATTTCACACCAGTCACAATGGCTGCAATCCAAAAGTCTACAAGCAATAAATGCTGGAGAGGGTGTGGAGAAAAGGGAACCCTCTTACACTGTTGGTGGGAATGCAAACTAGTACAGCCACTATGGAGAACAGTGTGGAGATTGCTTAAAAAACTGGAAATAGAACTGCCTTATGATCCAGCAATCCCACTGCTGGGCATACACACTGAGGAAACCAGAAGGGAAAGAGACACGTGTACCCCAATGTTCATCGCAGCACTGTTTATAATAGCCAGGACATGGACGCAACCTAGATGTCCATCAGTAGATGAATGGATAAGAAAGCAGTGGTACATATACACAATGGAGTATTACTCAGCCATTAAAAAGAATACATTTGAATCAGTTCTAATGAGGTGGATGAAACTGGAGCCTATTATACAGAGTGAAGTAAGCCAGAAAGAAAAACACCAATACAGTATACTAACGCATATATATGATATTTAGAAAGATGGTAACAATAACCCTGTATATGAGACAGCAAAAGAGACACTGATGTATAGAACAGTCTTATGGACTCTGTGGGAGAGGGAGAGGGAGGGAAGATTTGGGAGAATGGCATTGAAACATGTAAAATGTCATGTATGAAATAAGATGCCAGTCCAGGTTCGGTGCACGATACTGGACGCTTGGGGCTAGTGCACTGGGATGACCCAGAGGGATGGTATGGGGAGGGAAGAGGGAGGAGGATTCAGGATGGGGAACACATGTATACCTGTGGTGGATTCATTATGATATTTGGCAAAACTAATACAATTATGTAAAGTTTAAAAATAAAATGAAATTAAAAAAAAAAAAAAGAATACTGGAATGGGTTGACATTCCCTTCTCCAGGGAATATTCCTGACACAGTGATCAAACCTGGGTTTTCTACATTGTAGGTGGGTTCTTTACTGTTTGAGCCACCAGGGAAGCCCATGTCTGTTGGGTCTCCTGCTTTCAATGGTAGGGGCTTTACCACTAGCACCATTCAGGAAGCCCAAAGGAAGCTTATGTTTAGTAGTTAATCTCTCAGTGTTTAATTTCACTTGAGAATGATCTCTGGCTTCCCTAGTGGTTCAGATGGAATCTTCCTGCAATGCTGGAGACTTGGGTTCGATCCCTGGGTCAGGAAGATCCACTGGAGAAGGGCACGACAGTCCATTCAAGTATTCTTGCCTAGAGAATCCCATGGACAGAGGAGTCTGGAGGGCTATGGTCCATAGGGTCATAAAGAGTTCGACATGACTGAAGCAACTTAGCATGCAGCATGAGTATGATGTAGATACGTTGCAGGAAGGGGGACCTCTTCCAGGGCCTGAGAATGGGTTCTTGTCTAACTCTCAGAAATGAATTGTCCAAGGAGACGCATGTGTTGCAAAACAAAAGGCTTTATTGGTAAGGGATGCCTGGGCAGAGAGCAGCAGGGTAAGGAAACTCAAGAAAACTGCTTTGCTATGTGGCTCACTGTCTAGGAGTTTATGATAAAGGGGTTAGTTTCCAGGTTGTCTCTGGTCAATCATTCTGACTTGAAGTCCTTCCTGGTGGTGTGCTCATGGCTTAGCCAAGACAGGTGAGAAGGATTCTGGGAGGTTGGTAGGACATATGGACTGACATCGCCTGTCTTTTTTTGACCTTTCCCAAAGTCTTCTAGTTAGTGGTAGATTGTTAGTTCTGCATTCCTTACCAAGACCTCCTATTGTAATATGACTCATGAAAGTGGTTACTATTAAGCCTGGCCAGCATGATTGGTTTTGATTAGCAGTCCCTATCCAATATTTAATATATTTTTATCATTTAACTTAGTTTAGCAAAACTATAAAATTTTAATTTACCAAAATGTTGGGGGAAATTATTTTTAAGTAGAAATACTATAAATGATTACTTTTAAAGAGTTCACCTAAAAACTTATTGTTGGGGATTTTCTCCCTGGGACTTGGAAGCGACGAACCTGAAAGAAGGACACTCGGACAGTCTCTTGCAAGGACTAACAAGTTTATTTCTGCAGTCAAGCCCTTTTAGGAACAAAGAGCTTAGAGTATACAGCCAGCAGAGCGCGTACGGGGTTAACACCTAATCAGTAAAAATATTTCAAGGACAGCGCGCTCTAAGTGACCCATGTGCTTATCCCATAACTCGTTTTCTCAAGCAACATCTTTAATATTTATTATTAAATCTTGGCGCTGGGCATAACCAAAGGTAGGAGATGTTTTTCTGCCCAAGCACATCAAGCCGGGGTATTTCTGGCCCTTCGCCATTTTCCCAAGGACTTCCTACAACCGGCTATTTTGTACTGGGCTTCCCAACACTTATTACATTTATATTTACTTAATCTATTTACATTTAGTTATTTATGAAATATCTTACCAAGTTATTTTTCATGCTGATAAATTTTATAACAGACATAACACAAACTTGACTTTTAGTAAATCTAAGTACAATAAAACTATTCTAATTAATATTACTGCTCTAAAGACATGCTTCAGAGAAGGCAATGGCACCCCACTCCAGCACTCCTGCCTGGAAAATCCCATGGACTGGGGAGCCTAGTGGGCTGCCATCTATGGGGTCACACAGAGTCAGACATGACTGAAGTGACTTAGCAGCAGCAGCAAAGACATGCTTGTATTAATTAAACCTAATATTTCCTATGGCACCCCACTCCAGTACACTTGCCTGGAAAATCCCATGGATGGAGGAGCCTGGTGGGCTGCAGTCCATGGGGTTGCTAGGAGTCGGACACGATGGAGCGACTTCATTTTCTCTTTTCACTTTCATGCATTGGAGAAGGAAATGGCAACCCATTCCAGTGTTCTTGCCTGGAGAATCCCAGGGACGGGGGAGCCTGGTGTGCTGCCATCTATGGGCTCACACAGAGTCGGACACGACTGAAGTGACTTAGCATAGCATAGCAATATTTCCTAATTCATGTGAACATGAAAGTCATTTTAGTTAGTTTGCCTTGTATTTCTGAGAATTTATATAAGCATTTACTTTTTAATCCAGTTACATAGGGCTCTTTACACATTAATTTTGCTAATACAATACGAAAGTAGAAACATACCATATACAATGCACATATACACATATAGATAGATACAGACAGAAATTTCATATTTTTGTTTATTTTGAAGCTTTAGTTATCAATCAGGTACAACATAAAACTCACAATTTATAAATAAAAGCTGGAATAAATTAAATCCACTTCTCAGATGGCTGTAGTCTTTTCTTATTTATGGAAAAGATTTTAAGATTTGTATTTGCCCTTGACAAGCAGTTTTAAGGAGGCAGTTTGGGCAAGAGAGTTCATTGAGAAATTTTAATTTAAATGTCTTCTTTTCCCCTGTTATTTTATTTGTTTTATTTTTTTTTAGGTTTTATTTATTTATTATTTATTTATTTTTTGTTTTGGCGATTCATTTCTTATATGTTATTATACATGTTTTAATGCCATTCTCCCAAATCATCCCCCCCTCGCCCTCTCCCACAGAGTCCAAAAGACTGTTCTATACATCTGTGTCTCTTTTGCTGTCTTGCATACAGGGTTGTCATTACCATCTTTCTAAATTCCATATATATGTGTTAGTATACTGTATTGGTGTTTATCTTTCTGGCTTATTTTAAAATAAGTTTATTTATTTATTTTTTTGAATTTTTATCATATTTCCTTTTTTTAAATTTTTTTACTATTATTTTATTTTTAATTTACAATATTGCATTGGATTAAGTTTATTTATTTTTAATTGAAAGACAATTGCTTCACAACACAGTGCTGGCCTCTGCCATACTCTCTACCATGACTCCTCAACATGAGTCAGCCATAGGTATACGTATGTCCCCTCCCTCTTGAATCTCTCTCTCCACTCCCACCTCTCCCCACCCGTCTAGGTTGTTACAGGGCCCTGTTTGAGTTCGCTGAGCCATATAGCAAATTCCCATTGGTTATCTATTTTACATATGGTAGTGTATGTGCTTCCATGTTTCTCTCTTCATTCCTCTTTTAATTTTACAGTCTTAGGAATCAGAGATGATTTAGGCAAGAGTTCTCAGAGAAGACCAAGTAGAACATATATGTCTCAAAGGCACAGAGAAAGAAAAGCAAAGTACTTCTCAAAGGACCTTTAGAAAAAAAAAATATATATATATATGTATATAATTTTTTCAGAATGTTTATCATAATCACAACGGATATCAAATCATATCATATCAGACTTTTACATCATCATTAGATATATTGTTACTTTCTGTGGAAGATCAATTTTACTGTTATACAAAGGTGATTGATAGCAAAGAAGAGAGCCTTCAGAAAAACAGGAAACATCAGAAAAAGAGAGTTCTCAGAAATTTCAGATAATTTTTTTTTTATTTGGAAATCCTTTGAGAAAATTATGAGTTAGTTTCTCTGGTGGAAACAGTAGTGAATTCACAGTTATGCATGGATACCAATTAAAATATGTTTCCATTGTCTATTTTTTTTTCTAATTGACTCATCAGATAAACTAATTTAGAAATTTCAAAAGAGCTCCAAGTCAGTCAGTTCATTTCAGTTCAGTCACTCAGTTGTATCTGACTCTTTTCGACCCCGTGGATTGCAGCATGCCAGGCCTCCCTGTCTATCACCAACACACAGAGTTTACTCAAACTCACGTCCATCGAGTTGGTGATGCCATCCAACTATCTCATCTTCTGTTGTCCCCTTTTCCTCCCACCTTCAATCTTTCCCAGCATCAGGGTCTTTTCAAATGAGTCAATTCTTCGCATCAGGTAGCCAAAGTATTGGAGTTTCAGCTTCAGCATCAGTCTTTCCAATGAATATTCGGACTCATTTCCTTGTCAACTAATTATAAACCATCCAGTAATCATTGTCTGGCAAGACAAATGCTTACAAGACTCAGGCCTATAGTTCTTATATATAAAACCAGTGCAAGTTCCAGAATAAGGCAGCTCTGCAGCCTCGTCCCTAGGGAATGAACTGCCATATTTCAAGAGAATTACTCACCAGGAAAAAAAAAAAAAAGCAATACAAAACTAACAAAACAGGAAATGAAATCTTGAAAACAGAAGCTGGCAACAAAAACTAAACAGGAAGCAAAGTCTCAAAGGCTACTCATAAAAACTTGGAAGCTAAATCCCAAAAGCTGCTTGAACAAAATATAAAAAATGGAAAGCAAAATCCAGAAAATCATTCAAACAAAAACAGGAAGTGAACTCCTGAAGGATACTTAAACAAGACAAACAAAACAGGAAGTGAAATCTCAGACTATACAAACAAAATGGGAAGTGTAATCTCAGAAGACACCTAAACAAAACAGACAAACAAAAGGACATTTAAATAAAACAGAAAGCAAGGTTCCAGAGCACAATAGCAAGCAACAGAGGATACTCAAACAAACTAGAACCTCTTCCCAGACAGGAGGTTTGAGTACAGGAGGACTCTGATGACACAGTCTGGGACCACTGAGGAGACAATAGAGCACGATGAATTCTTGCAGGTATCTTACACTCATCTAAGGGGGCAGGTGAGGGCCAGTGCATAGAATGCTCTATATCCCACTTCTGACACTATGTAATGTCAACAACAACAAAAATAAGGCAGGAGGATGCAAATTTAAAAAAAAAATTGTTTGTAATCTTAAGAAATTCAGTTATGTTAAAGACTTGAGTCACTCCAAAAGAGTTTCAAAGAGAAAAGGTTAAGGGTATATCAAGACAAAAAACCATGAATTGTTAAAAGCTGCCTGGTGAAAATTGTGATTGACTTTGACACAAGTTGGAAACATTTGTCCATAAGGAATCAGAATTGTTTTAAGGTAGGAGTTTGATAAGTACCAAAACTGTCCGGAGATTTTGGCAGATGTTTTGAATGACTTCATCATGTTAAAAGTCAGCTTCCATTCAGGCTGAAAAGTGCGTAAGTCACTCTTTCTTAATAGCATTTTGGCTCTATTTTAGACAGTGATCTTTGGAGTGCTTACTAAATTTTGATTTTCCTTTCACACCCAGTATACCTACAAATACCACACAATAGAACACACACACACACACACACACACACACACACACACATTTCACAAAGCAATAATACTGTTACCATATGCTGACTACTCTGATTGTTTTGATTCTATTTTATTTTTATGCTAACCACACTCCATTTTGCTGAAATACTGACTTCCTAATAGCTTTAAGTGGCAGCATAAAGATATCTAAAGGAAAATGACAGAAATACAAATAAAAGTAAAAAGGGAGAAAAACATTAAGTTACATTAAACTGAATAGTATCAAAGATATACAGAAATCTATATACTTGTTAAAAATCTTATGAGAAGTTTGCAATTAGAGCTGGATTATAGGTCAGACAATATCAAAAGTAGGTGATAGGAAGTAGACACATGAATTGCTATATCTTGTACAAAATAATCTGATCAAAGTGATAAAGACAGAATGGTAGATGATGACCTTTGAACTCTGATTTTTTACATTTCCAACCAGTCCATTCTGAAGGAGATCAGCCCTGGGATTTCTTTGGAAGGAATGATGCTAAAGCTGAAACTCCAGTACTTTGGCCACCTCATGCAAAGAGTTGATTCATTGGAAAAGACTCTGATGCTGGCAGGGATTGGGGGCAGGAGGAGAAGGGGATGACAGAGGATGAGACGGCTGGATGGCATCACTGACTCAATGGATGTGAGTCTGAGTGAACTCCGGGAGTTGGTGATGGACAGGGAGGCCTGGTGTGCTGAGATTCATGGGGTCGCAAAGAGTCGGACACGACTGAGCAACTGATCTGATCTGATCTGATACTTTAAATGTTTGAGGGACCAAACATGCTATTTTTGAATCAATTCAAGAGATTTATTAACCAAGCCAATAATTCTTAAGAGTAAAATACATGAAAACTTGGAAAATATGGAGTTGGATAATGTGAATAGAATTTTAGAAAAAAAAATTCCTTTAAGTGATCTTTTAGGCTTTTTAAAGGATGTGTATTTTTTCTCTGAGGTCTCTGCCATGAAGGTACCTGAGCAGAAGCTGAAGTAAATTGAGGACAAGGAAGTGAGCCTAGAAGGCAGAGTTCTAATAAGCAAAATGGAACTTCAGCAACTGTTATCTAGAATTTTTGTATATTTTCAGCAATGACATTTTCCAAGATCATTATTCAATAAATGACCCTTTTTTTTTTTAAGAAATCTATATGCCACAAAAATAATCACCAAATTTTTATACTAAGTGAGTTTGACCTGCTTTACTTAACTTCATTTACATTAACTTTATTTCAGTTAACTTCCTTAATGAGTAGGTTTACATCATTCAAAAGAAATGTAAATACTATATGGATTTAACTTTATTTTAGCCTCAGTTATCTTTTTTAGGTAGTGATTACATTTTGGTTGCAAGCCACTCCAGTACTATTGCCTGGAAAATCCCATAGACAGAGGAACTTGATAGACTACAGTCCATGGGGTCACAGAGAGTCGGACACGACTGAGCGACTTCACTGTCAATAACAACACCACTTTGAGAAAGCAGCCACACTAGATGAGCTCCATCTACTAGCTATTTTACAAACTGAAGGGAAAGGCCAGATCTTACCAAGTAGGAAAATTCTCTGTGATTGTTCTGTTTATAAACATTAATACTTTTTCTGAACTATTCTGAAATTACCCTTCTATGGGTAAAATACAGGATTTAATTAGGATACTTAGGATAAGAAGTGCTGATTTTGATCAAGTTTTAAAATGCTTCAGACTACAAAATAGATAAATAAATATATAGTCAATGAAATCAAACTTACAATATGGAGGCAGAGGGAAATTGAGTCTCTAGTGTTATTTTATCACTTAGAAACATATAGTCTTTTAAGTGGGGCTTCCCTTGTGGTTCAGCTAGTAAAGAATCCACCTGCAGTGTGGGAGACCTGGGTTCAATCCCTGGGTTGGGAAGATCCCCTAGAGAAGGGAAAGGCTACTCACTCCAGTATCTG
>NW_011494666.1:149254-151025 GCF_000754665.1 Bison bison bison
CAGGTTCGCAAAGAGTTGGACACGACTGAGTGACTTTTACTTTCACTTTCTTTTAAAAACATGTATTAAATTGCTTAAAGCATTATAAATGAATATCTAAGGAAACTGATGGCTGCTTACTTCCTAGATTACTGATGTCTCAATTAACTCAAGATAACAAATCATTGTGCTCAGTTTTATTTTTATAAAAATTGATTCCGAAAGGCAATCGAATTTCTTGGAGCTACATATTTTATATGGAATGGTACAATTAAATATGTCCACACACCAACCTTACCTTTCTCATGTTTAGAAAAGTCATTGAACCAATGGCTTTCTAACAGTTTTATCTAGAAAATATCTTTGTGAAGTTTTGAAAAAGCCTGAAAATGTTCAGCCACCAAACAATCTTAGGAAGAGATGAGCATAGCTGCTACATTAACTGTCACTAATTGAGACACTAGATAAGAGTTATCCCAGAGTGAAAAGCATTGTTTTAAATGCTATTAAACATTTACAACAAATTATATATTTGTTTTCATGTTTAAAATTTTAATGATAATTTGATTTGATTTTAATTATGATTATAGATGTGAAAAATATGAGCTAAGTTTATAAACACAACAAAGTATAGCTATTATAATAATTCCCCTTATAAGCTTCTGACATTTGAGGTATTAGATCATAAGTGCAGTATTACTTACTTTGGCTGTAAAAGGAAAACCTCTTCCTTTATTCCCACATCTCTTTCCTATGCAGAATTGTCTATATGCTAAGCAAAAGAGACCACCCTGCAGTCCATGGGGTCGCGAAAAGTCGTACATGACTGAGTGACTTCACTTTCACTTTTCACTTTCATGCATTGGAGAAGGAAATGGCAACCCACTCCAGTGTTCTTGACTGGCTCCCACCAGGGACAGGGGAGCCTGGTGGGCTGCCATCTATGGGCTCGCACAGAGTTGGACACGACTGAAGCAACTTAGCAGCAGCAGCAGCAGCAGCGGTTTCAAATGGCAAAACCAATACAATATTGTAAAGTTAAATAAAAAAAAAAAAAAGAATACCCATGTTGAACAATGTGTTTTTAATATTTTATTACTTAGCTCTCCTTGAAGGGAAGGAAGAGGAGAAGTTTCATAGCTCTAATTCTACACTGTTTTATATAATGTCTCTCCATTAAAAAAAAAATACAATGACTTCTATTTGCCTAGCAAATTAAATGCCTGTCCCACTTCCTCCACTATCATCTTAACATTTAAGGTTCTAAACTACAAGTAACCTCCAGAGGATGAAAGGTGGCAAGTGCTGTGATGTATGTCAGAGAGTGTTTTGCCTATGTTCTCCTCTAGGAGCTTTATAGTTTTTGGTCTTACGTTTAGATCTTTAATCCATTTTGAGTTTATTTTTGTGTATGTTGTTAGAAAGTGCTCAAGTTTCATTCTATGACCCACCTCCCAGAATATTGGAAATAAAAGCAAAAATAAACAAATGGGACCTAAGTAAACTTAAAAGCTTCTGCACAACAAAGGAAACTATAAGCAAGGTGAAAAGACAGCCTTCAGAATGGGAGAAAATAATAGCAAATGAAGCAACCGACAAACAACTAATCTCAAAAATGTACAAGCAACTCCTACAGCTCAATTCCAGAAAAATTAATGACCCAATCAAAAAATGGGCCAAAGAACTAAATAGACATTTCTCCAAAGAAGACATACAGATGGCTAACAAACACATGAAAAGATGCTCAACATCACTCATTATCAGAGAAATACAAATCAAAACCACTATGAGG
>NW_011494666.1:151125-169687 GCF_000754665.1 Bison bison bison
CTACAAGCAATAAATGCTGGAGAGGGTGTGGAGAAAAGGGAACCCTCTTACACTGTTGGTGGGAATGCAAACTAGTACAGCCACTATGGAGAACAGTGTGGAGATTGCTTAAAAAACTGGAAATAGAACTGCCTTAGGATCCAGCAATCCCACTGCTGGGCATACACACTGAGGAAACCAGAAGGGAAAGAGACACGTGTACCCCAATGTTCATCGCAGCACTGTTTATAATAGCCAGGACATGGAAGCAACCTAGATGTCCATCAGCAGATGAATGGATAAGAAAGCAGTGGTACATATACACAATGGAGTATTACTCAGCCATTAAAAAGAATACATTTGAATCAGTTCTAATGAGGTGGATGAAACTGGAAACTGGAGCCTATTATACAGAGTGAAGTAAGCCAGAAAGAAAAACACCAATACAGTATACTAACGCATATATATGGAATTTAGAAAGATGGTAACAATAACCCTGTATACGAGACAGCAAAAGAGACACTGATGTATAGAACAGTCTTTTGGACTCTGTGGGAGAGGGAGAGGGTGGGATGATTTGGGAGAATGGCATTGAAATACGTATAATATCATATATGGAACAAGTCGCCAGTCCAGGTTCGATGCACGATACTGAATGCTTGGGGCTGGTGCACTGGGATGACCCAGAGGGATGATATGGGGAGGGAAAAGGGAGAAGGGTTCAGGATGGGGAACACATGTATACCTGTGGCAGATTCATTTCGATATTTGGCAAAACCAATACAATATTGTAAAGTTTAAAAATAAAATAAAATTTAAAAAAAAAAAAGGTGGCAAGTGCTTTATGGCCATCACCACATTTGATCTTCTCACCAATGCTCTGAGGCAGCTACTGTTATTATTCCCATTATTCAGAAATCTGAGGCCCAAATCGGTTAAGAAATATAGTTATTCATAAACATAGTGAGACACCTGGGCTTTCTAGCTGGCGCTAGTGGTAAAAAACCTGCCTGCCAATGCAGGAGACATAAGAGATGCAGGTTCGATCCTTGGGTCAGGACGATCCCCTGGAGAAGGAAATGGCAACCCACTCCAGTATTCTTGCCTGGAGAATCCCATGGACAGAGTAGACTGGCGAGCAACCATGGGGTCACAAACAGTCAGATAGGACTGAAACGACTGAGTAGGCACGCATAGAGAGAAACAGAGCCAGTTTGGAATCCAGATTTTAATTAGACTTCGTTTCACCGGGGTAAGCTTCAGTGCATTTATTCATACTGTTCATCCATGGACAAAGATTTAGCAACCTCTCCCATTCCTGAGAGAAATCATCCATTCACAAGTGGATGGTTTCTCTCACTCTTTTTGAGTCCACTGAGATCATTTCCCATCTCACTGTATAACACATTAAGATCCAGTTTGCTTTAGTTATACCCAAGTTGATTTGTGCTGCAACCGATATACTGATATAAGCTTGGAATGAACATTTTGTTTGAATATATAGAAACTTGGGTTCGTTAGCAATGCAATAATGTCAACAAGTATCCAGGGTTTTCAGAACTTTGCTCCCTTTCTTAAGGTATTGTTATGTTACTGAGTCCAAGCTTGCCGTAGACAGGCCAATGAATCAGAGACGAGGTGTTGGGGCAAGGAATATGACTTTATTCAGATAGTTGGCAGACTGAAAAGGTGGCAGGCTAATGTCTCAAAATAATTATCTTTTTGGGATCTGGATGCTAGATTAATTTGTAGAATGGAGATGGGGGAGCTGAGGAAATACAAAGCTGTTATTTATACGCTAAGTTGTGTCTGACTCTTTTTGACCCTACGGACTATAGCTTGCAAGTCTCCTCTGTCCATGGTATCTTCAGGAAAGAATACTGGAGTGCCTTGTCATTTCCTTCTCCAGGGGATCTCCCCAATGCAGGGATCAAACCCACATCTCCTGCATTGCAGGTGAATTCTTTATCATGAAGCCACCATAAACGTCCATTAATCTTGCCAGTACATCCTGGAATGAATGCTCAGCCTTCAGAAGGGTGTGTATTTATTTCTTCCTTGCTATAGCAGGTCTTACAAATAGCTGTGAAAAGAAGAGAAGCAAAAAGCAAAGGAGAAAAGGAAAGATATAAGCATCTGAATGCAGAGTTCCAAAGAATAGCAAGAAGAGATAAGAAAGCCTTCTTCAGTGATCAATGCAAAGAAATAGAGGAAAACAACAGAATGGGAAAGACTAGAAATCTCTTCAAGAAAATTAGAGATAACAAGGGAACATTTCATGCAAAGATGGGCTCGATAAAGGACAGAAATGGTATGGACCTAACAGAAGCAGTAGATATTAAGAAGAGATGGCAAGAATACACAGAAGAACTGTACAAAAAAGATCTTAATGACAGATAATCATGATGGTGTGATCACTGACCTAGAGCCAGACATCCTGGAATGTGAAGTCAAGTGGGCCTTAGAAAGCATCACTACGAACAAAGCTAGTGGAGGTGATGGAATTCCAGTTGAGCTATTCCAAATCCTGAAAGATGATGCTGTGAAAGTGCTGCACTCAATATGCCAGCAAATTTGGAAAACTCAGCAGTGGCCACAGGACTGGAAAAGGTCAGTTTTCCTTCCAATCCCAAAGAAAGGCAATGCCAAAGAATGCTCAAACTACCATACAATGGCACTCATCTCACATGCTAGTAAAGTAATGCTCAAAATTCTCCAAGCCAGGCTTCAGCAATATGTGAACTGTGAACTTCCAGATGTTCAAGCTGGTTTTAGAAAAGGCAGAGGAACCAGAGATCAAATTGCCAACATCCACTGGATCATGGAAAAAGCAAGAGATTTCCAGAAAAATATCTATTTCTGCTTTATTGACTATGCCAAAGCCTTTGACTGTGTGGATCACAATAAACTGTGGGAAATTCTGAAAGAGATGGGCATACCAGACCACCTGATCTGCCTCTTGAGAAATCTGTATGCAGGTCAGGAAGCAACAGTTAGAACTAGACATGGAACAACAGACTGGTTCCAAATAGGAAAAGGAGTAGGTCAAGGCTGTATATTGTCACCCTGTTTATTTAACTTATATGCAGAGTACATCTTGAGAAACGCTGGACTGGAAGAAACACAAGCTGGAATCAAGATTGCCGGGAGAAATATCAATAACTTCAGATATGCAGATGACACTACCCTTATGGCAGAAAGTGAAGAGGAACTAAAAAGCTTCTTGATGAAAGTAAAAGTGAAGAGTGAAAAAGTTGGCTTATAGCTCAACATTCAGAAAACAAAGATCATGGCATCCGGTCCCATCACTTCATGGGAAATAGACTGGGAAACAGTGGAAACAGTGTCAGACTTTATTTTTTGGGGCTCCAAAATCACTGCAGATCGTGACTGCAGCCAAGAAATTAAAGATGCTTACTCCTTGGAAGGACAGTTATGTCCAACCTAGATAGCATATTGAAAAGCAGAGACATTACTTTGCAAACAAAGGTTCGTCTAGTCAAGGCTATGGTTTTTCCTGTGGTCCTGTATGGATGTGAGAATTGGACTGTGAAGAAGGCTGTGCGCCGAAGAATTAATGCTTTTGAACTGTGGTGTTGGAGAAGACTTTTGAGAGTCCCTTGGACTGCAAGGAGACCAAACCAGTCCATTCTGAAGGAGATCAGCCCTGGGATTTCTTTGGAAGGAATGATGCTAAAGCTGAAACTATAGTACTTTGGCCTCCTCATGTGAAGAGTTGACTCATTGGAAAAGACTTTGATGCTGGGACGGATTGGGGGCAGGAAGAAAAGGGGATGACAGAGGATGAGATGGCTGGATGGCATCACTGACTTCGATGAACGTGAATCTGAGTGTACTCCGGGAGTTGGTGATAGACAGGGAGGCCTGGCGTGCTGCGATTCATGGGGTCGCAAAGAGTCGGACATGACTGAGTGACTGAACTGAAGTGAACTGATGGACAGGTCCTGAACAAAGGATATTTGGTTTAGCATCAGGTGGAGGAGTAGGTTTTTCCAAGGCAGGCCATTATGTATGGACAGTATCCCTTTAGTGAACAAAAGAATCCAAAAGCAAAAGTTAAAGTAACAGATCCAACATGGCATCATAATTGGCTCTTCCCTGTAATATTTAATGTCCCTGCATATAGTTTTTAAAAAGCTCCAGAGTTTCTAAGCATCATGTCCTCACAAACCTGTATCTAAACATAGGAAGGAAATGAATTCTTGCATGTTTCTTACTTTTCATCAAGGATTCTCCCTTCTCAGACCTCTGAAGTTGTTCTATTGGCATGTATTAATTAGCTCAACTAATTTTACATAGGCTTTAGCATCTAATACTTAAGGTCTTACTATATACAAACTAAGTATTATTAGCAGTGAAGATTCATTCATTAACAAAAAGGAAACATCTTGTTTTCATGAGGTTTGAATTCCAGTTGGTAAAGATAGATACTAAACAACAAAATACATACATATGTCAGGATTAAATAAAGAAGAAGGAAAAACATATAAAGGATTAAACTATAATATGTTAGACGCACTAATAATATTCAGACATCAAGTATTACAGGCTTAAAATAAGGGGTAAACATTGGGAAACTACCTTCACCAACAGTGGTGAGAGAGTTTATAAAGAAAAATAAATCCAAATTAGGTTTGAAGAATAAAAGAACTGAGAATTCAAGGAAGTGTCCTTGATTCTGCAGGAAAGTGCTTTGGGAGACATTGATGCTATTGATGGGGAAAACTGGAGGTTTTGTCTCTAAAAAAAACTGGAGGAATTCACTGGGAAACACAAAGACAGCTAACTATTGCAGATATCAGGTCCCAAAACACAGTCAGCCATCATATGGCCCTTGTCCTGCCTATATGCTCTCCTGCTCCTCAAAATAAAGTTTGACAGTTGACAAATTTCTGCCATATGCTTAGAACCCTAATTAGCCTTTATACCATCTCATCATTTAGTCTGAGAGGAAACAAAAATATTCTTAGGTATATGTGTGAGACTGTCCTCAGAGACCAAATAATCCGACCTGAAAATAATAATCCTGGTGAAAACAGAAATAAAACAACAGAAAATACTTCAAAACACTTCCAAGTAATATCCAATAGAGCCTTGCTATGTTCATTTCCTTCTTCGTGGGTAGTGCAGGTAGTAAAGAATCTGTCTGCCAGTGCAAAGACACAAAAGATATGACTTTGATTCTTGGATCAAGAAGATCTCTTGGAAGAGGAAATGGTAACCCATTCCAGTGTTCTTGCTTTGGAAATCCCATGGACAGAGAAACCTGGTGGGCTGCAGCTCTTAGGGTTGCAAAGAGTTGGACACTACTGCTACCGAGCACAGTAGCATATTAATTTCCTAAGGCCCCCATAACCAATTACCACAAACTGAGTGGCTTAAAACAACAGAAATTAATTTCACCACAGTTCAGGAAGCTAAAAGTTCAAGTTATCATTAGGGTATGTGCCCTATAAAGGCTGTAGGGAATAATCCTTTTTTGACTTTCCCTAGCTTCTGGACACTCATGGTAGTCCTTGGTGTTCTTTGGCCTATGACTTGATCATTCTAATCTCTGCTTCTGTCTTTACAAGGACATTTTCTGTGTGTATATAACTGTGTGTCCTTTCCACTTCCTGTAAGAACACCAATCACTGGATTTAGAGAAAATTTTAATTCTTGTGACTTCATCTCAATCTAACTAATGATGTCAATCTAACTAATGATGTCGTCAAACTAATGATGTCATCTCAATCTAACTAATGATGTCTGTAACTAATGATATCTGTTCCAATTGTATTCTGAACTTCCATCTGAATATAAGTTCTCAACTCATTACACTTGTGAAGGTAAATATTGTAACAGAATGGAAAGAAGACTATCAGGGAATAGGAAGGAATACATACATTTTAAAAATATATCTAATTAAAGAAAAAATTAAATCTAATAGGTGAGATAAGAATATCAGAGTACCTCTGGGCATACAACTAAAAAACAAAGCAGTAAGTCATGAGAGAGAAAAATATTATAATTTACTTTAAAAAATGGGCAATCATTCCAATGAATAGACATTATTTAGATTAATCCAACTAATAAGGCTTTTGGAGGTATCATCTAAAATTTTCGTATTGTAAACCTGTAATTTTAGAAAGATCAGTTAATAGAATAATTATAAAGATTAACTAATAGTTCCAGAAATCCAAATAATAGGAAATCTAAAAAGATAAGAAGAAAAAATTGCAAAATTATTAAATGAAGAAAAAAACAACCTCTTATAGTGCTATGAATCTTCAAACAGAAATATTCTATGATTTATGGTTAGACTCAATGAACAAATTAAGGAAAATTTTCTAAACATTTCTTAGAGAAAAAACAAGTGAGTTGCAAAGAAATGAGAAACTGTAAAATTTTTATCATAAAACTGGATGCTATAATTCCACTGACATTTGCCTTCAGATTTCTAAGAGTAAATTTTTTTTCAGTTAAAAATTCCATAAACCATCTATCAAGTTCAGGAATGGAATAAGTATATTTCAAACTATTTCAGAAAGCTTCCCCCCATGCACTTTCACTGAAAGGTATTTCAACTTATACTACAATAAAGTTTAATTTAAACAAACATTAAAGTTTTTATTGAGGTGGTGACACAATGTGACATTTAAGCTAAAATATGAATAACAAGATATTGATCATATAAAAATTCAGGGAAGAATATTCTAGGCAGAGGATACTTAGCTAGTTATGTAAAGAAGTTATATAGCATGGCCACATGGTCAGATTTGGTGTGGATAAGGAGTGGAAGTTTCAGAAGAGTGAAAGTACTTAGAATGAGTAAACAATAAGAAAAAAGTTGATAAATTGGATTCTGAGAACCAGTAAGAGCTCATATGAAGTTAATTTGCCACTGAACTAATTTATATAGTCCCACTTCACTGAAAATAAAGATATACTCTACCCAACTGTCAATTTATCCGGTCTTTCTCTAATCAGGATTGAAGGATTGAATAATGAGAATCATTGGTACAAAAACTATGTAAAGACATTACTGCAAGCGATTTCAATAAAAACCTTTATCCTCTTTTTTTTTTTTTAATCAGCAAAACACTTTAAATTACAGCCTGAAAACACACATGCTTAAGATGCCACAGTGATTAAGAATACAGTTTAATTCGATTTAATACGATATTAGCTGATTAAAAATTTCAGATTCACTACTCCCAAATAACAAAATAAGATATGAATTTAGGATTTCATATATTACCGTGATTTCATAAATACACAACTTTAAAACAAGCTCTGATAAATGTACATATTCTTCCGTATGGTTCAAAAGAAAATGTTGAAACTGAGTAATTTGTCTTTTAAAATCCAACAGCAATCAATTCAACTTTGTACCTGGGCTAGTCTACCATATTTTAGATTTTTCTTGCTTCCAAGATTTCTAATTGATTTTCTTTTTCACATTGGGAGAAGGAATGCCTGTTTTTTTAAATCAAATATTTAATACCATTTCTTCTTTTTTAACTATTTATTTTATATTGGAGTAGAGTTGATTAATAATATGTTGTTAGTTATATATTTACATGTACCTATTCTTAGTTAGGAGTTTAGGTTGACAGGTACACACTATTATTTAAAATGGATAATCAACATCTATTGGATCATAGAAAATGCAAGGGAATTCCGGAAAAATATCTACTTCTGCTTCATTGACTATGCTAAATCCTTTGGCTGTGTGAAAGCGAAAGTGAAATCTCTCAATCATGTCCGACTCTTTGTGACCCCATGGACTGTATGTAGCCTACTGGTCTCCTCAGTCTACGGAATTTTCCAGGCAAGAATACTGGAGTGGGTTGCCATTTCCTTCTCCAGATCACAGCAAACTGAGGAAAACTCTTAAAGAGATGTAAATACTAGACCACTTTACATCCCTCCTGAGAAACTTCTATGCAGAGCACATCATGCGAAATGCTGGGCTGCATGAAGCTCAAGATGAAATCAGGATTGCTGGGAAAAATATCAATAACCTCAGATATGCAGATGAAACCACCCTTATGGCAAAAAGCAAAGAGTAATTAAAGAGCCCCTTGATGAAGGTGAAAGCGAAGAGTGAAAAACTTGGTTTAAAACTCAACATTCAAAAGACTAAAATCACATCATCCAGTTCCATCACTTCATGGCAAACAGAGAGGGGAAAAATGGAAACAGTGACAGACTGTATTTTCTTAGGCTCAAGAATCACTGCAGATGGTGACTGCAGGCATGAAATTAGGTTCAGGATGGGGAACACGTGTATACCTGTGGCGGATGCATGTTGATATATGGCAAAACCAATACAATAATTGTAAAGTTAAAAAATTAAATTAAATTAAAAAAAATAAAAAATAAATAAAAGATGCTTGCTCCTTAGAAGAAAAGCTATGACAAATCTGACAGAGTATTAAAAAGCAGAGACATCACTTTGCCAACAAAGGTCCATCTAGTCAAAGCTATGTTTTGTTTGTTTGTTTTTTTCCAGTAGTCATGTATGGATGTGAGAGGTGGACCATAAAGAAAGCTGAGCACTGAAGAATGCATGATTTAGAAATACAATGCTGGAGGACTCTTGGGAGTCCCTTGGACTGCAAGATCAAACCAGTCAATCCTAAAGGAAATCAACCCTTAATATTCATTGGAAGGACTGATGCTGAAACTGAAGCTCCAACATTTTGGCCACCTGTTGCAAAGAGCCGACACATTGGAAAAGACCCAGCTGCTGGGTAAGATTGAAGGCAGAAGAAAAAGGGGATGACAGAAAATTAAATGGTTGGATGGTATCACTGATTCAATGGGCATGATTTTGAGAAAACTCTGGGACATATTGAAGGACAAGGAATCCTGGCATGCTGTAGTCCACAGAGCCGCAAAGAGTCAGACGTGACTTAGTGACTAACCAACAACAATGAATATATAATTTTTACTTCATATATATAGGTAATAAATAACTCAGTTGGTCACTCAGTCTTGTCTTACTCTGTTATCCCACCATGCTCCTCTGTCTGTGAAATTCTCTAGGCAAGAAAACTGGAGTAGGTGCCCATTCTCTTCTCCAGGGTATTTTCCCCACCCCAGGATCGAACTTGAATCTCCCACAGATTCTTTACCATTGAGCCACCAGAGAAGAGAATATATATATATGTGTATATATATATATATATATATAACACAAGTATATATATGAATATGATATATGTAAAACAGACTAGAATATATGTATGCATATGTGCATGTATTTTATCCATTGAGCCACCAGAGGAGAGAATATATATATATGTGTGTATATATAACACAAGTATTATATGAATATGATATATATAAAGCAGACTAGAATATATGTATGCATATATGTATGTATTTTATCCATTGACCAACACTGAATTTGCTTTCATGTTTGGCTATTGTGAATAATGCTGCAACAAGCATGGAAATGCAGGTATTTCTTCAAGATTGTGGTTTCATTTCCTCATATATATATATGCCCAGGAGTGGTATTGCTGTATCATATGGCAGCTCTATTTTTAATTTTTTGAGGGTCCTCCATATTGTTTTCACAGTGACCATACCAATTTACATTCTGCCCAATAGTGCATAAGGGTTCTTTTCCTAATATATTCTCAGTAGCATTTGTTATCTTTTGTCTTTTTGATAATAGCCATTTTAAGAGATGTGAGGATTTTGGCTTTGATTTTATTTCCCCTAATGATTAGTGATGTTGAGCACCTTTAAATGCACCTGTTGGCAGTGCATTCTTGAGACAGAATTCCATACGGCAGATCAAGAAGTCTGAAAAATCAGGTAGGGGCCCCATGTTGTAGCCTCCAGGGCAAAAACCATGAACTTACAGATATTCAAGCTGGATTTAGAAAAGGCAGAAGAACCAGAGATCAAATTACCAACATCTGCTGGATCATTGAAAAAGCAAGAGAGTTCCAGAAAAACATCTACTTTTGCTTTATTGGCTATGCCAATTGATTGTGTGGATCACAATAAACTGTGGAAAATTCTTGAAGAGATGGGAATACCAGACCACCTAAACTTCCTCCTGATAAATCTGTATGCAGGTCAAAAAAAGACAACAGTTAGAATAGGACATGGAACATCAGACTGGTTCCAAATCAAGAAAGGAGTATGTCAAGGCTGTAAATTGTCACCCTGCTTATTTAACTTATATTCAGAATACATCATGTGAAATGTCAGGCTGGATGAAGCAAAAGCTGGAATCAAGATTGCTGGGAGAAACATCAGTAACCCCAGATATGCAGATAACATGCTTGTGGCAGAAAGCAAAGAGGAACTAAAGAGCCTCTTGATAAAACCGGAAGAGGAGAGTGAAAAATTTGGCTTAAAGCTCAACATTCAGAAAATGAAGATCAAGGCATTTGGTCCTGTCACTTCATGGTAAATAGATGGGGAAACAATGGAAACAATGACAGACTTTATTTTTGGGGGCTCCAAATTCACTGCAGATGGTAACTGCAGCCATGAAATTAAAAGATGCTTGCTGCTTGGAAGAAAAGCTATGACCAACCTAGACAGCATATTAAAAAGCAGAGACATTACTTTACAAACAAATGTCTGTCTAGTCAAAGCTATGGTTTTTCCAGTAGTCATGTATGGATGTGAGAGTTGAACTCTAAAGAAAGCTGAGTGCCGAAGAATTGATGCTTTTGAACTGTGGTGTTGGAGAAGATTCTTGGGAGTCCCTTGGACTGCAAGGAGATCCAACCAGTTCATCCTAAAGGAAATCAGTCCTGAATATTCATTGGAAGTACTGATGCTGAAGCTGAAACTCCAATAATTTGGCTACCTGATGCAAAGAACTGACTCATTGAAAAAGACCCTGATGCTGGAAAAGATTGAAGGTGGGAGGAGAAGGGGTTGACAGAGGATGAGATGGTTGGACGGCATCACTGACACAGTGGACATGAGTTTGTGTAGGCTCCAGAGTTGGTGATGGACAGGGAAGACTGGCATGCTGCAGTCCATGGGGTCGCAAAGAGTCAGACACAACTGAGCAACTGAACTGAATTACACAAAACCTCCCCACATTGTTATTGTTCAGTGGCTAAGTCATGACCCCAGGTATTGAAGCATGCCAGGCTTCCCTGGCCTTCACTGTCTCCTGGAGTGTGCCCAAACTCATGTCCACTGGGTCAGTGATGCCATCCAACTATTTCATTCTCCATCTCCCCTTCTCCTCTTGCCTTTAATCTTCCCTGGCATCAGGGCCTTTTCCAATTTGTCTGCTCCTCGCATCAGGTGGCCAAATTATTGGAGATTCAGCTTCACCATCAGTTCCCACAATGGATACTCCGGGCTGATTCCTTTAGGACTAACTGGGTTGATCTCATTGCAGTCCAAGAGACTCTCAAGAGTCTTCTCCAGCACCACAGTTTGAAAACATCAGTTCTTCACTGCTCTGCCTTCTTTATGGTCCAGCTCTTACATCTGTACATGACTACTGGGACTGTGGATTTTCATCGGCAAAGTGGTATGTCTGTTTTTTAGTACACTGTCTAGGTTGGTCATAGCTTTTCTTCCAAGGAAAAAGCATCTTTTGATTTTTCTGTGGCTACAGTCATCATCCACAGTGATTTTGGAGCCCACGAAAATAAAGTTTGTTACTGTTTCCTTTTTTCCCCTCTATTTGCATGAATGTGGCACTTGTGGAAAAGAACCCACCTGCCAATGCAGGAGATTGAAGAGACGTGGGTTCGATCCCTCCATCAGGAAGATCCCCTGGTGGAGGGCATGAAAACCCACTCCAGTATTCTTGCCTGTAGAATCCCAAGGATGGAAAAGACTGGTAGACTGTAGTCCACAGGGTTGCAAAGAGTCAGACACCACTGAAGTGACTTAGCACCATGGGACCAGATGCCATGATCTTCATTTTTTGAATGTTGAGTTTTAAGCCAGCTTTTTCACTCTCCTCTTTCACTCTCATTAAGGCTCTTATTTCCTCTTCACTTTCTGCCCTTAGAGTGATATCATATGCATATCTGAGGCTGTTGATATTTCTCCTAGCAATCTTGGTTCCGGCTTGTGATCCTTCCAGCCTGGCATTTTGCATGGTGTTTGCTGCATGTAAGTTAAATAAGCAGGCTGACAATATACAGCCTTGATATACTCCTTTCCCAATTTTGAACCAGTCCATTGTTCCATGTCCAGTTCAAACTGCTGCTTCTTGGGGGAGGAGCCAAGATGGCGGAGCAGTAGGACGGGGAGAACACTTTCTCCCCCACAAATTCATCAAAAGAGCATTTAAAAGCCGAGTAAATTCCACAAAACAACTTCTGAATGCCGGCAGAGGACATCAGGCACCCAGAAAAGCAACCCAAGTCTTCGAAAGGAGGTAGGAAAAAATATAAAAGACAAAAAAAGAGACAAAAGAGGGAGGGACGGAGTTCCGTCCCGGGAAGGGAGTCAAACTGCTGCTTCTTGACCTACATATAAGTTTCCCACATTATGACAAGTAATTTAATTTACTCAAAGTCTACTGATATAAACATTAATTATATCTAAAAATATTATCACAGAAACTTATACACTGATATTTGATTTAAAAAATTGGACATCATGTCCACAGAAAATTGACGCCTAAAATTAGCCATTATGGTATATAATAGGAAAAATACCCTTAAGTTTTAAAATTGAAATGAATACTTAAGTAGAACAAATTTTGTTCTAAACCTCATAAATATTAGCTCCTTTATTCACCACACATCTCTATAAGGTTATAACTACCATTTCCCCTTCTTTAAAGATTTGAGGGAGGAGGTTAGTTAATAACTTGTTCAAGATGAAAATAGAGAGCTAGGATTCAAACTCAGTCTTGCTTCAGCTATCATACTGTATTGCCTCTTGGATGATCAAGCCTAAACAATTGTCTCTTAACAGCAGAAGTAAAAATTTAGGAGTTCTCTGCCCTTCTCATTAAAGGATATACACACAGATGATGTGTGAATGTCTATGAGGCCTACTCCATCTATATTCCATTGTCGTTTCCACGTGATCAAAAAGTTGAAGCACAAATGGTTGAGCTAAGTCACTGTTCCATCCTTCATATTTTAAATTATTATCAACATTTTAAAATACAAGGATATCCTTAGAATAGACTGGGAAAAAAAAAACAAAAACAAAATGGAAGCCGCTGAATAGTAGCAGAGGGTTCGCACTGCATCAGTCTCCATTTAAATAGCTTTGGTTGCCCAAATGTTACACTCTTGCTAAAACAAAGTACAATATTTATCTTTTGTATGTTTAAATCATTGTGTTCTTATTGTTTAGAATGAAGATAGACACTTGATTGTGTTTATTTCTTTACTTAGGGGTGACTGACGTTGCCAGCAATCCAATCTGTCCTCCTACAGAAGAAGTAAAAGTACCTGATGGCTCCATATTTGTCTGCATATAAAGTTCACTGAGTATGAAAACCTCTTGCTTTTCTTCTTTTATATTTGTTCTATTGTGTGCCTGCAGTGTTCTCAATCTCTTTTTCCTGGATCCTCAATTTAGATTTTTTTTAAATTTCCATTTATTTTCTGGGGGAGCATTTCAACTCACACTGACAATCTAAACTTATGTTTCATTCACTTTGACTAACAGAAGATATTTATTTTCTTTACTACTTTAGTTAGCAATTTGCTGACCCCCGAGTTTATAATATCAGAGGTGCTGGCAGGAAATACACACAATGACATCACCCTCAAAATCCACTAGAGCCATATGTTACCTCTTCCAAATTGAAAACACTTCATCATGCCAGATACAAATTGAGTGTATTGTGCTTCCCAAGTTTGCTTTTATATTTTCTGAAAGTCAAGTTCATCTGGTGGTTATATTCTGACAGGAGAGCTTCTTGTATTCCCATGTGGCATTGTATAGACATCATAGATTTACAGTGTGTTGAAATGGACACAACTGACTCCTGTGTTTTTGTTCAATGATAAAGACAGTATGACTAAAGCAAACTTTTTCAAGTGTTTATAAACTAGTAACACATGGCATGAAGTGGTTCCACTCATTTTCTTGTATCAGCATGTTTTTTAGTACAAGATGGAAATTAGGTAATAAAATATACTAGTCATCAAAGATACACACTTCTTAATTTAAAACATGGTGAAGTTCCTCAGATTTCAGAATGAATCCTAGGAACCAAACAGTAAACAAATAATTAAAAGCCAAATATTCTCTTAGTTTGTTCTGAGTGTATAACTTAATCGTATACCCATTGGCCATTTCTGTTTGTTACCACTGAGACAATATTTTTAATTTTTTTCTACATAATTTGTGTGCATTTTAGTGAAATATATCTAAAGAATGGATAGAATATCTTTTTGGCCTTTAAAAAAAATTCTGATCATTTCTTATGAAGAATCAACTACTATTTAATCAATACTAATTATATGGCTGGGGATTCCCTGGTGGCTCAGATAGAAAAGAATCTGCCTGCAACACAAGAGACTCAGGTTCAACCCCAGGGGTCAGGAAGATCCCCTGGAGAAGGGAATGGCAACCACTTCAGTATTCTTGCCTGGAGAATTCCATGGACAGAGGAGTCTGGCGGGCTGCTGACTGATACTGGAAACTTTTAAAAGAATTGTCGTAATGGAATGGCGAGTAAAACAAATCTTCCTTGAGGGACTCATCTGCTTCTACCTTTTGCCTAAACTCTCTCCTCTTAAATGGCTTTTTATCACCTATTTTTGCAATCTTGCCACATGTTCTCTTCATGCAGCCTGAATGATCTTTATAAGAGAGAAATATCTGATCAAGTGACAATTCTGGCACACTCCATTTGTGGCTTTTCATGGACTTTAGAATAAAAGTTGAAATTCCTGACGCTACATACATGTTCTGATTCCTGTAATGTCTCCAGCCTCAAATGATCATCTCTGAATGTCCAGTGTATTGGCCTCTACCCACATTCATCCACAATCAGCTTGTATTAAACCTTCAAATTTCAGCACAAATGTCACTTTCCCAAGAAAGTTTTTCTGACCTATTAGATTAGAACAGAGTTCTCAATTTTGTACCATTCTTTGTGTGTGTGTGTGTGTGTGTGTGTGTGTGTGTGTATGTGTGTGTGTGATATTAGTTTCTTGTGTGATATTACTCATCATAGTTGTAGGGACATGAAAAAAGTATTGATCAAAAAAATATAGATCAAGAGCCAGTCATCTCAAAAAACTATAGGTCCATGAAGGCAGGTTTTTGGTCTACTTTTTGTGATTTTCTATAACCCAGGCACAGTCATCATACAGGAAGAATATGAACTTTTGGGATTCTAAACCACTCACTCAAGGTTATGTAGGTATAAATAGTGGGACCAGGAATTATGTCCAAGACTATTTGACTAAATTCCTAAGCTAATAAATGTGTGATTTCACCTCAAACACTAATTGGTCATGATATATTTCTTTTAAACTGCCTTGCTGTAGACAGAGTGATTTTAATCTGTGCTCATTAATTAAAATTTCAATGCTAAAATAGTTAGTTGTCTAACTGGGATTTCCTAATCTGAAAGTGAAAGTTGCTCAGTCATGCCCAACTCTTTGTAACTCCATGGACTATACAGTCTATGGAACTCTCCAGGCCAGAATACTGGAGTGGGTAGCCCTTTCCTCCTCCAGGGGATCTTCCCAACCGAGGGATCGAACCCATGTCTCTTGAATTGCATGCAGATTCTTTACCAACTGAGTTATCAGGGAAACCCCTAATCTAAGAATGGCTACTTAGATCAGAAACCTAACACACCTGAAGCTTCAGCTATCATATTCACATAATACTTCACATTTACGCGTAATACATTCACATTGGTTAGTAGGTAGCACATTGAAGAATACTTTCTATTGTTCGTTAAAAATATATTCAAGCTATGAATTTTGGTTAAAATATCTTAAAGACACTGTCTAGTCTTGCATGAACTGGGCAACAAACTCTAGTGAGATGTGTAGTGCAATATTAGGGTTATATCTCTAAGTTCCTTCCCCCCAAATCATTGATGTAGGAGGATTTCTGAATGCTGAATTCAGAGAATAAGAGTAATAAAATACCACCTCTAGTGAGCTTTTAGTGTAAGAGTATGGATGGAGCCCCAGAGAAGGATAAAGTCCTGGAACTTCCTAGAGCTCACAATATAGACATCCTGAACTAGTTTGTGCATTAGTATTTGCATGAGGCAGAGTATGGTCTTCAAACTGCTTTTTTTATAACCTCTAGTGAGGTTTGGTCATCTGTCTCTAATCTCCAAAATCTTTAGGAAAAATCATTATCCTCCATGTGCAAAAACAAACAAATTCAGATGAGGGTTAACTTACTGTGTCAAAAGCCCTGGGCTAAATGCACAGTAGGACAATCAACCAATATAGATCCTCATAAAGAAAGAACAAATTGGTAGGAGAGATTTAAGGTTTGTTGAATTTTAAATCTATTTTGAAAATCTAACTGAGAACATTTGAGTTAGACACATGTACAGAACTAAAAAAGCTCTATTCAGAGATTGAAAAATATTAGTAAACAAGAATATATAGAAGCAGCTATACTCTCCAGGGGAACTATTTTTAATAAGAAAAGATAATGGCCAGAAACCACGAGTTACCAATAAGATGACTGCTTTCCCAGAGTTAAAGACTATGTCCTCTTTTTAATGGAAGTACTTTAAACAGTATGTCATTTTTCAAAGTACTTAATAAATATTTGTATAAATAAATAAGTCAACTTAGAAAAAATTAAGAGAGGATTATTTGGTCTTTATTACTAAACAGAGGGCTTCCCTGATAGCTCAGCTGATAAGGAATCCACCTGCAATGCAGAAGATCCCAGTTTGATTCCTGGGTTGGGAAGATCCCTGGAGTAGGTAAAGGCTGCCCATTTCAGAATTCTTGGGTTTTCCTGGTGGTTCAGATGGTAAAAACCTGCCTGCAATGCGGGAGACCTAGGTTTGATCCCTGGATTGGGAAGATCCCATGGAGGAGGGCATGACAACCCATTTCAGTATTCTTGCCTGAAGAAGCTCATGAACGGAGGAGCCTGATGAGCTGCACACTCCAACATTCTTGCCTGGAGAATCCCATGGACAAAGGCGCCTGGCAGGTTGCAGTCCATGGGGTCACAAAGAGTCAGACATGACTGAGCGACTAAGCATACTCACACTAAGCATAAAAGTCTGATGGAAAAGTCTGTGCAGGAAAGGAGTCATTTTTATGATATTATATTGCTTTGATTATAAAAGTCTTGATTTTGTATAGCAGTAAACACCTTTTCATTTGTATTTGATACTTTAGATGCACTGTTGAAATATTTCATTTACTGGCTCAAGTGTATTTGGAAGGAGTTGTATTTTAAATTGAAAAAATGTTTCTCCATTCTGCATTTATTATTGTAAGATAGAATTCACGTGAGAAATCTAGTTTAGTTCAGATGTTAAAAGAAAAAAATCCTATGCACAAATTATTTCACAGTGAAAATTCATTTCCTTAAACTGGTGTGTATATTTAATCCTCAATAGGCATTTTAAGAAATATTATTGATATAACTAAACAGAGTTCTGAACTGGATAATGAGAAATGGAAAAAGTCCAAGGGAAAAAAAAAAAACTATTAAAAGATAAAGTTGTTTTTATAATTTTCAAATTATTAAAATTAACTGTTGTATTTTAGCATCCAAACTGCCTATCTATAGAAAATTATACTTGCATGAGTGTAGGCAAATTATTCATAGCATTAACAGAGTAATACATCTAGCATACATGTGAAAAAAATTAGTTTCTGTCAATCTGTTATAGACCTAGAAAAAGTATTTAATTATTAGTGTACCAATATACTTCAGTATAAGTCAGTCTCACATAAAAGCTTGTTCAATTGCATGGATCTAAATGTTTACATAACTCTGAAAGTCTAAGATAACAGACTAAATTTAGCATGCTCCTTAAGTTATGGAGGACATTGTTATATTATTTTGCTAATCCTTTAGACTGTATGATTTTAAGATCTACATAACTATAAAGAAAATATATTTTTATTTTAATTTTTACCACAGTTCAGGTCAGTTCAGTTGCTCCGTCGTGTCTGACTCTTTGTGACCCCATGAATCGCAGCACGCCAGGCCTCCCTGTCCATCACTAACTCCCAGAGTTCACTCAGACTCATGTCCATCGAGTCAGTGATTCCATCCAGCCATCTCATCCTCTGTCGTCCCCTTCTCGCCTTGCCCCCAATCCCTCCCAGCATCAGAGTCTTTTCCAGTGTGTCACCTCTTCGCATGAGGTGGCCAAAGTACTGGAGTTTCAGCTTTAGCATCATTCTTTCCAAAGAAATCCCAGGGCTGATCTCCTTCGGAATGGACTGGTTGGATCTCCTTGCAGTCCAAGGGACTCTCAAGAGTTTTCTCCAACACCACAGTTCAAAAGCATCAATTCTTTGGTGCTCAGCTTTCTTCACAGTCCAACTCTCATATCCATACATGACCCTGGAAAAACCATAGCCTTGACTAGACGGACCTTTGTTGGCAAAGTAATGTCTCTGCTTTTGAATATGCTATCTAA